>NC_051048.1:957897-1130397 GCF_904848185.1 Acanthopagrus latus | reverse complement strand
GGGTGAGGAGAGTCACAACACGTCTGGATGCTGTGAAATGTTCTGATCTGCTGCTGATCTTCTTGATTCTCCTCTCGAGGCTTATCGCTCGGTCCGATCCATGGTGGAGGCGGAGCTAAAGGCGGGCACGGTCGACTTCTCCCGCCGCACAGATTCTGGCTGCCGGACGCTGCTGCGGCTGCATCGATCTCTGCTGTGGTTGAAGCTGATGTTGGAGGGTTTAGCTGAAGGACCGGACGCAGACGGACGATACAAAACACCTGGAGAGCTGAGCAGGTAAATACGGAGAGACCGCGGTGTGTTCAAGGACCTGTCACACTGTTGGGCTAAAGCTAACTGGACCATGCTAACAGACTGAGACTGGATGTTTTTATTTTCTGGATTAGCCTGAAGTCTGTTTGTTGCACCTGTAAACGTGAGCTACGTTGTATTTTCATGATCGATTCTATCACCATCACAGAGTCATTTTCATGTCCTTCCCTCAGAGACGCCTACAAGGTGGCGTTGGCGCCGCACCACCCCTGGCTGCTCCGTCAGGCCGCAGAGTTCGTCTTCCACGCTCTCCCGGACAGACGCTTCTTCCTGCAGCTGGTGTGCGTGCAGAGCCAGCGAGAGGCGGCGCCCGTCCTGCGCGTCATCATCCACGCCCTGACGCTCGTCCACGCACAAACTCAGAGGATCCTGGCCGAGCACGACATGCTGGAACTGCCCTGACGACGCACCTCGACACCCAACGTACGTATGAACACTTTCTGTCGTTCTGTTCAACGATCCGCAAACACAACACGGCTTGTTTCTGTCACAGAATGTGTTTATTTTGGTCACGTTTACAGCAAACAGGCAGACTCACATCAGTCACAGTAACGTACGTTAAGATCTTCATTTGGCTGCAGAAGTCAGAATGTGAAACAGACATTTGTTGTTAGAAGTTGAAGAATACATGTTAACAAAATCATGCACTTTAAGGCACCACATGCTGCATTCAGGAACTCCTGGGATTTGGGAGTTTTCTCAGGTCACATCAAAAAAAACAAAACAAAACATAAAATGGCTCCATACAGCTCGTCGGCTGTGATCAGTTTAGCTGCTAAGCTACAAGCGTTAGCATGCTGTTTACACCCTGCAGACAGGATCCTAACAAACCTGCTAACAAGAGAAGATTCAGCTTAAAGAAGGATCTCAGAGCTTTATGAGAGTTTTAGAGCAGACGAGCTGCGAGGAGCCTTTTTATGAGTTTTAGACAATCATTAATTGGCTGTTGTCGGCTGGAGGGAGGGCATGAAGCTCCTTCTAGTGTAAACACAGACTTGGATTACAGCAGATTTTAAAACAACTCCTCAGATATTTCAGTTGTTTCAGAGAATGTTTTTAGGTGAACTGTTCCTTTAAAGATTGATTACATCCAAACAACTTTGAGAAAATGTTCCATTTCCCACTTGCCCTGAACGCAACATTAGAAAGCACAGCTGGGGCCAGATGAGTAAACGACGTGAACACACAAACATAAAAGCATGTTTGGTAAAGCAGCTTCATAAACCTGGAGAAAACGTCCGTCTGCAGGTTTCTGTTTGCACGCAGTTTCAAACATCTGTTCCTGCTTTGATGGCAACAGTGAAACGAGCATTAACGAACAGGTGGAATCAACACTGTAAGAAATGGAGTAAGACTGTAAGAAACGTATGGCTGTACAGATTCAGCTGCAGAGTTCAGGTGAGCTCTGAGCAGTAAACACAACGTGAAGGACTCGACTCAGTTTTAATTCTGCTCACTGGATCGTCGCCTCATCTCGTAATGTTCATTGTCAAAGCTTCAGCGGAAGATTTATGTCATTTTGTTTAAATCTCAAACTCGAAACGACAGTTGCCATGACAACGAATGTAGTTTTCTCGAAATTCTCTCTAAACTAACTAATCGTTTCAGCACCTTTTTGTTTTGAACCTCAAGTTTGGCAACAAACACCCAAAGTAACTAACAACAATTTAAGTAATCAAATACTTTTTATTTTTAATTTTATAGCAACAAATAATCATTTTTTCCACCAAGTTGGCTTTAAGAGATTTTAATCGCAGTTTGAGTGTTTTCCACTAGAACAAATGTTTCCTCTCTGAGGTGAAATTTATATAGTTAATGTTTAAGTGATTCCAGTATGTTTAAGTGCCTTTTTAAGTGTTTTCAACTTATTTAAATGATTATCAGGATAATATCATGAATCTGGCCTCGATCACTAAACTCAATAATGTCATCAGGTAACTGTTTTTTCTTTTTCTTCTACAGACATTTGTTTTTCTTCAACAAAAGATCAAAGTTCTGAAATGTTTTCTGAGTAAAAGAAAATTTCCTAAAACGGTCAAAATTATTTAAATCAGCCATCAAGAGATGAAAGAAAAGAGTTTCAGCTCCATTAGATCCACCTCGCCTCACCGCTCAGTCAGAACAGGTCGAGGGAGCGTTCAGGACGAGGGAGCGTTCAGGACCAGGGAGCGTTCAGGACGAGGGAGCGTTCAGGACGAGGGAGCGTTCAGGAACGGCTTGTCGTCCCCCTGGTGGCTCTTCATGTGAGTCTTCAGACAGTGGCTCTGAGTGAAGGCCTTGTCGCAGACCGAGCACTGGTACGGTCTCTCTCCGTTGTGCGTCCTCATGTGGACCGTCAGGTGTTCCTGCCGAGAACACGCCTTCCCACAGACGCCACACACAAACAGTTTGATGCCCAGGTGGCTCCTCACGTGGTTGTTCAGGTGCGTCTTGCGTTTGAAGTAGCGGCCGCACTCGGAGCAGCCGTACGGCGCCTCGCCGGTGTGCACACGCATGTGCGCCTTCAGCTCGCCATTGGATATGAAGCCTTTGCTGCAGATGATGCAGATGAACGGCCGCTCGCCGCTGTGCGTCTTCATGTGCGCCGTCAGGCCGCAGTTGGACAGGAACGTCTTGCAGCAGATGTCGCAGAGGTACGGCCGGTCTCTCGTCGTGTGGATCTTCTCGTGCGACTTCAACGTGCCAGGAAGTTTGAAGCGCTTCCCGCAGATCTCGCAGCCGTAGCGCCGCTCCCCCGAGTGCGTGGTCTTGTGGCGGGTTAGCGAGCGCAGGTCGTACAGACACTTCCCACAGACGTTGCAGTGGTACTTGTCTCGACCCGTGTGCAGCTTCCTGTGGGCTCTGAGCTGAGCCTTCAGGCCGAACGCCTTCGGGCAGAACTCGCACTTGTGCGGTTTGTCGGCCACGTGCACCCAGCGGTGAACGCTCAGGCTGGACAGGTAGGCGAAGGTTTTGTTGCAGACGTCGCAGGTGAAGGGTCTGTTTCCTGTGTGCAGCGTGGTGTGGCTGTGCAGGCCGGTGATGGTGAGGAAAGACTTGCCGCAGTACGAGCAGTCGTGAGTCTTCTGATAGTTTCTGATGTGTCCCTTTAACTCGTCCACAGATTCAAAGCGCTGCCCGCACACTCCACAGATGCTCTGCGGCTCCTCCACGTGACTCCAGGCATGTTTGATCAGACTTCCCAGAATCCTGTAGGACACGCCGCAGACTCTACACGGCGTCTTACTGCTCACGACCACCTTCCCCTCCGTGGCGGACATCTTGGCTCCCCGCTTCCTCTTCGTCCTCGCCGACAGCTGCTCAGGATCCGGTTTCCAGTCGTCGTCTCCGTCCAGGTCTTTGTCGCCGTCATCGCTGGAGTCCACGCGGCTCCGTGCGGCGTCCTCGTCCTCCTCCGTCTCCTGATGTTGTGACGAGCTGCTGGCGACGACATCGTCTCTGAGAGCGTCGGCATGTCGAACAGGACTGTGACGGACAACAGGAGAAATAATGTTTGTCTTTATGTTGAATCATGAAACTGATTGTTTTTCTTCATCTGAATCATAACGACTCTAAAACACGAAGGTTTAATATTTAAACGAGGTACGGAAGCCCTGAGGGGACACGTGAAGATTTATTTTCTTCTCTTTGTTATTATGAAGAGAACTGGTGGAAACAAGTATTTTTCCACCAGTCCTCCGGTCGTGAGAATCTAAATCACCAGAGAAAAAACATTGGTCACCTTCAGAGCAACAACAAGCGTCTCTGCTCTGCTCCTGAGTGAATGTACTCAGTAACTTTCCACCAGTGGAGTAAAAGGTGGAGGCGACCACAGAGAAGTTTGTTTGAATAAACGTTTCTGTCAGTCTTCTTCAGTTTTTGTGTTTTTTCAATAATTTAATATTCGAGTTTCAATCCATCTTAAAAACATAAATCAGTGAATCCTGATTTTAGTCACCTGGAGTCGAGTCCGTCATCAGTTTTTATCTGAACAGCTTCATCGTCTCTCTGCTGAAGGTGAAGCTCTTCCTCCTCCTCCTCTTCCTCTCCGCTCTGAAACAGTTTGTTCACATGTCGCGTTTATAAGAAAAAAATACATTCAACGGGTTTTAAACCACTGAGCTCAGGAACAAGAAGAACAAGTTCATGAGAAGTAGAACACAGTAAGTTTTTTAAATATTATCTGAGATATAAACTAAATGTTCTGACGGGTCAGAACTCTCTGTCGTACCTTCAGTCGGATGTAGAGGAGCGTCCTGTCGACCTTGATGGGCTTCACGGTTCTGGAGATCTCGTCCGGTGTCAGCGTCGTCACTCGGAGCCGCTGCAGCCTCCGGCTCCGGTCCGACTTGTACAGGTCCAGAGGTTTGTCGTCTCCTGCCAGCTGAGGGAAGGTGGACCTCAGCTGGTCCAGGAAGTCGGCCTCCTGCTGGCCACGAGGACACCGGAGCTCCTGTATGGACGACCTCAGTACCGCTGAAACAGAACAGACTGTCAGTTCTGGACCGTCTTCTGTACGGACTCCACACAGAACCACACGTGTTATAGTCACCGTCTCTGGAGAGCACGTTGGACTGGGAGTCCTCCAGCACGCAGACTCTGAGGATGTGGTGGGTCGGTTCTTCTCCGAGGCGGGGTCTGCCACGCCTCCTCCTCTCAGACGAATCTCCAGGAGTCGATAACCTGAGAGACGATCGGAGCAAAACCCAGAACCTGATCAGAACCTGCTCAGTCAAAACTTGTTGAGCAGAATCTGAACATCTGTGTGTCTGTGTTCGTTCACCTGCTGAAGGTTTGGGTCTGATCAGCTGATGTCGTGGCGCCGCTGGACGGAGAATCAGCCGGTCTGTGTGGAGGATGAAGGTCTGCAGAGCTGCTCTGAGGGGCTCCGGTCTGGAACAGGGTCATTAAAAACAAACTTAACTAACCCGAACCAGCAGAAACTGATCTGGATCAAAGCTGCTGGTGATAGAACTACCCTGCAGGATCAGATTTATTGATTAATGACTCTGATCTGCCTTCGGTACCTTCAGTCGGATGTAGAGGGCTGAGTTCCCGGCGCCGCTCCGCCTGATGCTCCGGTGGATCTCTTCGGGCGTCAGCGTCTTCAGTCGGAGCGGCTGCAGTCGCTTCGTTCTGTCCGAGGTGAAGAAGTCAAATGGTTCCTGAGCAGCCAGCTGAGGGAAGGTGGACCTCAGCAGGTCAAGGAAGTCGGCCTCCTGCAGACCACGAGGAACCTGCAGCTCCTGAACCGGACACTTCTGAAACACTGACCCACAGCAGAGGTCATCATCATCATCATCATCATCCTCCTCCTCCTCCAGCCTCGAGTGGAGTCGGCATGAACTCACCTCTTTTCGAGAGCACATCAGTCTGCGAGTCCTCCAGGATGTAGATCCTCAGATCCAGATGGTTCTGTCCGTCACTGATCCGAGGTCTGCCGGGCCTCCTCCTGTCGGACCGACCTCTGGGGGACATTAACCTGCAGGATGAAGATCGTCAGCAGGTTAGTAAAGCTATAAATCACACGACTTCAAAGAGAGACGGACCGGTTCTGTCACCTGGGTTTTATCTGATAATCCGGGTCCAGATCTTCTCGTCTCCGTCTGAAGCTCGTCCCTGGTCGCTGCCCCTCATCTCCACCATCGGCCTCCTCATCGCCGTACTCGTCGTACCACAGGAGGCCCAGACTGCCGGAGTCGTCCACACCTGGACCCAGAGAGTCAACACCGGGTCAACGCCGGGGGACATTTAAGGAGGTTCTTCTAAATCAACTTTAAAGCGAGTTAGTGGAGAGAAGTGTGGAGTGTCACCTGTCTGCTGTGAGTTCTGCTCCTCCTCCTCCTCCTCACTCAGAACCACCACCTCATGCTCTCCTGCTTCCTCCTCTTGGCTGCGAGCTTCAATCAGAAATAAAAGATAAATATTTCAGAAAGTGTTGAAACTGTGACATCAGACAGAACCCAGTAACAAACAGGCCAATCCAATGATTAATACATCGACAGCTGGGCCTTAATTTAAACGTGAATATGAATGTTTGACTCTATGTAGAGTAACTTTTTGCGCGCCGATCAATAAGTCACATCATGTATGAGAGTGTAAGCGATCACTTTCTGTCATCGCACGTCAGCAGGTCTGTCCGCGAGCAATCAAACCTTAAATTAGTCGTTTTTTAACTGGAGTTCCTCAAATCCTCAGAGTGTTTACATGTCTGCAGCTGACGTCAGCGGCCGCTCTCACCTTTCCTCTCCAGTCGGACTCGAGGCTGCAGCAGGAGCTCCAGCTGCCTCTTCTGCCGGGATATCTCCCGCCTGAAGCCCGACGCCTCCTCCTCGTACCCGGCGACGGTCCTCTCGACCACCGCTAAGATCTCCTGCGCGGCGGTCGTCAGCTTCTCGGTGACGATCCCTCTCAGGATCTCCGCCTTGGACATGTTGCTGAGCCCGTCGAGCGTCTCCGGGCCGCCGCTGCTGCTCTTCCAGTAAAACATCCTCAGTTTCTCCCCGGAGATTTGATTTTGTGCAGAATAACTTCGCACATTTGCGCGGACGTGTGCTCTTCCGGGCGTCGGTCCGGCTGCAAATGGCGTCCGACGAGAAACAAGAAAACAAAGCGAGTGTCTGCAGGTTCACGATGTCGCTCAATAAAATGCGTTTTCTTTGTTTAACATAATATTAAATATATTTATTAACCATGCAGAGTGTGATCCACCGTATTAGTCGGACGATGGCGCCAAAAAACCTCCTATTCTATATTTAGTTTCACCAAATCAAAAGACTTGTTGTGAAAACTAGTTAAAGGTCTGAGAGCTACGGAGGCCTGAAGCGGCCAAAACCAGAAATGCAAAAATTGTAAAAATGAAATATTGACATATTTATTGTGGACATCAAAAAAAGGAATTCAAATGGTAACAAATACGTACATTTAACGATGACAACGACGACATTGTAAGATAAAATGAGATCCTAAATAAACTATTTAATTAATACTAGAGTCCAGCTGCTATCACAGACGGCTGATCGCAGATATATTGGTATCGCTCTGTGTGTTGTCTGTTATCAGCTGCCGTGAAAACATCTGAATGTATCAATTTAAATGTGTTAAATTTCCAGAGACAATAAAGTCTATTTTTAATCTGTAAAATGCCTCTAATGTGTGCCTATATTCATGTATATGTAATAAAAGTCCAATTATATATGTTGCATTATTTTTAGAGAATCAAGCAGAATTATCAATTTGTCACACCTCATAAATAAGATTTTTCTCGGTGTATTTAAAGTCATTAATTCTCTCTAGAAGTTTTGATTTGATTTCTGATTTTGGCAGCTTCCCTTCTCCGTCATCGTCAGGCTGACATGTTATTATTTAAATAACTTTTTAAATTAAGTTAACGACGGACAAACTCATTATTGGTCGTTGCAAAATACTTTTTGTTTTTGCTGATATTTTAAATCAGATCCAAAGCTGTTTACCGACGGAAGGACGACTTCTGAACGTTTGCAATTAAAACATGGATTAATCTTCAGTCCTTATTTGCTGTTATTCTCCCAGTAAATGTTAATAAAGTTGTTTTTGTTTACAGCGAGTTCCCATTTTTTGTTTTCATTTTAACATTGAATCATACATCGTGTGTAATCAATAAAATTTCACATTTCAAAACAACAAAACGGTTAAAAAAAAACAAAAAAAAAAAACGGAGACGAGTGAACAATAGAAGCAGTGCTGTATTTAAAACAATATTCACAAATGTCTTACTGTCAAAGTCCCAGATTCAATGAAAAAATGTGTAAAAAGCAAAACTATCTGACAGTTTTCAGTTAAATATTTCAATTGAATGTAAAATAATTAAGCTTAAAATAAAAAAGAGGAACTATGTCTAAATTCTGAGTTTAGAAAACCTTCACGTAAAATTCAAACCAAAGTTTGATGTTGTGTGTTTTTCCTACAATAAAAATAAATCATTTAAAGTGAGCTGGACGAGTCACGAGAACGTCTGAAGACAAACATTTAGAACACAAACACTAAAAGTCGAGTTTCTAATTCCCACAAAAAGACCAAAAGATAACCGTCAGTGACTGAATCTCTTCAGGCACCTCGTCGTCTCGGTCGTTTCAGCGAGTTTCTATCCTTCAACCAAACTGCGACACATTCAACACAACTAACAACAAAACACTTTGTGCAAACAGAGAACAGGACTGTCTGAAATCACCGCACGTGTTTAACACTCTTGGTGGCTTTTAGTCTGTCGGACAGAATCTGAGCTTCAGTCTCTCCGTCCTCGAGCGTGTCGTTGTGCATCTTCATGTGTCTCCTCATACAGTGTTTGTAACTGAAGGCGCGGCGGCAGATCGGGCAGCTGAAGGGTTTCTCCCCAGTGTGGACCCTCATGTGGACCTTTAACGCGTGCTTTGCTTTAAATGTCTTGCTGCAGATTTGACAGGTGAGCGCCGCGCCGCTGGTCGTGTCCGCCGCGTGCGTCGACAGGTGTTTGGACAACATCTCCAGGCTGGCGAAGGTTTTGCCACACGTGTAGCAGCGGCACGGCTTCTCACCTTTGTGGATCAACTTGTGTCTTAAGTACTTGGCCTCCGAATCGTACGACTGGGGGCAAAGATCACATTTGAGCAGCTTATCTGCCGGATGCCTCCGCATGTGACTCTTCAGCACCCACGCGTGAACAAACGCTTTGTGGCAAATCTGACACTTGTGCGGTTTCTGTCCGTTGTGGTGGGCGACGTGTCCGTTGAGGCCGACGACGGTCAGGAAAGACTTTCCGCAGATGTCGCAGCAGTGTGTTTTCTGATGACCCTGGAGATGATTCCTCAGCTCGTCCACAGAGTCTGGACGCTCTCCACACACTCCACACAGCCTCTCCGGTTCGTCCACGTGGCTCCAGGCGTGTCGGATCAACATGTTGGTCGACCTGCGCAGAGCCTGGCAGACTTTACAGGACAGAGGATCAGAATCGGTCGGCTGCCTCTGTTGCCTCCGTCGCCCCCATCCCTTTGGTTTGATCCGTACTTTCCTCTTCTTCCTCCTCGTCGTCTTCTTTGGTTCTTTGTCCCTCACATGATTCTCACTTTTGTCTAGTTTCCAGTCGTCATCACTCACCGGAGCTCCGTCCCCGTTGCCCTCAGACAGAACCAGCAGAGACCAGAGGCGGCCGACGGCCGACTTCGATCCGTCATCTTTTTTGTTCTCTGACTCCATGTCTTCATGTTGTGACCTGGAGCTGCAGGACAGAACAAAGAGTTACAGACGTCATGTTAAGAATAAACTGATGGATGTTTTTTAGGCTGGACGTTGATATAATTTACCTCATGTTCAACCAGGTTTGATCAGAAGCGGATGAAGAGTCGTCAACAGCATCAGCAGGATGAAGCTCCTCCTCCCAGACTTCATCTTCAGCCTGAGAGAGTTTCATTTTCAGATAAAACATCAGCATCCCAGGAAGTCACCGCTCACATCAAAGGACTTCCTGTAAGTGTGCAGTGTAGCTGATTATGTTGGTTAGAAAATCAGACAGAGTACCTTCAGTCGGATGTAGAGGGCGGAGTTTCCTGCTCCGTTCAGCCTGACGCTCCGGTAGATCTCCTCTGGCGTCAGCGTCTCCACTCTGAGCGGGTGGAGTCTCTTCGATCTGTCGGATGTGAAGAGGTCGAAAGGTTTCTGAGCAGCCAGCTGAGGGAAGGTGGACCTCAGCAGGTCCAGGAAGTCTGCTTCCTGCAGGCCGTGACGGACCTGCAGCTCCAGCACCGGGTACTTCTTATATACTGAAACACAACAGGGACACGTGAATAAACTACCTGGGGTTTAACACTCAAGTGTGTTGTTTCATCAGAAGTAAAACTGTGTTAATAAACGTACCACTGGGTGACAACACATCGATCTGAGAGTCCTCCAGGATGCAGATCCTGAGATCTACGTGGTTTTGCGGGTCGGTGATCTGAGGGCTGCCGGGCTTCGTCCCGTCAGGCTCGACTCTGGGCAACATCACAGATGAAGATCAGGAGCCAGTTCACGACAGAAGAGTTGGTTTAAAGTTATCGACACTGAGGAGCAGCTCACTGTGTTGTTACCTGGTGTTCGGTCGGAGCTGATCCGAGGACGGAGAACCTGAAGCATCTTCTCGTCTCTGCAGAGAATCTTCGCCAGGACGCTGAAGACAAAATAAATGCTCGATAGATGATGGCTGTCAGGAAACACCAACGTACAGAAAGATCTATAAAAGGTAAATATTACTACAGAGCAGCTTCGCTCCTCAGGCTGATGATAAATAAGTCGATTATTATCTGTCATTATAGTTTTTGGAGGCTTTTGTGTTTGTAGTTTAGGGAACTACAGCTGAAGCTTCCTTAAACAATCTTGACCATTAAATTATCTTTAGCAGAGACCTCAGTGATTAGTGATTCTGACCCTTCCAGAGTCCAGACTGTTGTACGGATCAGATCTCGTCTCCGTAAGTTAAAGTACCTTCAGTCGGATGTAAACACCTGAACGTCCAGCTGTCCTGTGGATCTCCTCTGGCGTCCACGTCTCTGCTCTGAGCGGCCGAAGTGTCATCGTTTGGTCGATGGTGAAGAAGTCGAAAGGTTTCTGAGCAGCCAGCTGAGGGAAGGTGGACCTCAGCAGATCCAGGAAGTCCGGTTCCAGCAGGCCAGGAGGACACCTCAGCTCCCGGGGGGGAAACTTCTGCAACGCTAAGACACAAAAACAACATTCAGCAGACGAAACCATGCTGACAACACTCAACGTCACACTGGTTCAAGTATAGATGCAGTTTTACCAGCTGATTAAATTTACCATATGGTGTGAGCACGTCAACCTGAGAGTCCTCCAGGATTCGGACCCTGAGACGTACTGGATTCTGTGGTTCACTGACCCGAGTTCTGCCAGGTTTTCTCCTGTCAGGCTGAACTCTGGGTGACGATATCCTGAAAGATAAAGTCGTCAGCAGGTTACTGACCAGAGGATGAAGCTGCAGTCTGAACGTTTCTCTGCTGGTAGAACTAGGAAACACTCAGCTGTGTTGCTGCGTCTCACCTGGTCCGATCAGGACTGGACGGAGAACGAGCTGCAGCATCGTTTCTCTGTGACGGATTCAACTCTTCATGAGTGGACTTCAGCTCCTCCTGCGTCTGAAACACAGCAGCTTCACTCTCAAATGGCCGACACTTAAATATTAACATCAACATGCAACAACCGAAGACCACAAACAACAAATACAGCCACAGCGATTCCTCAGAAAGAGCAGGGAGAATAAAGTTCAGACGAGTTGAGGAGGACAAACTAGTTTTGCAGACAGATGACAAACCTTCAGCTGGATGTAGAGGGCTGAGTGCCCCGTGGACCTGACGCTCCGGTAGATCTCCTCCGGCGTCAGAGTCTCCAGTCTGAGCGGGTGGAGTCTCTTCGATCTGTCAGACGTCAACACGTCAAAAGGTTTCTGAGCGGCCAGCTGAGGGAAGGTGGACCTCAGCAGGTCCAGGAAGTCCGGCTCCTGCAGGTCACGAGGACACCTCAGCTCCCGCACCGGGTACTTCTTATACACTGAAACACAGACGAGTTCTTTTAATCCAGAGTGGCTCATTAAAACCATGTTGAGTTTGTTTCCACTGCTCACTGCTGTGGATGCAGGAAATCAACCTTGAGCTCATCGACCCAAATTCCCTCATAGGTCCGATCCTCTCTCGACCCACTGTGGTTCCGGTCCGCCATCAAGCTTGTGCTTCAAACTACACAGGATTTAAGACTTTCTGATCATAGCTGCCATAATTAAATCTGAGCTTTTCTAAAAACAGACCGAGACACATCCGTCCATCTTATCCCAGGTCGGGTTTCAGTAGCAGCAGGTCTCTCTCTCTCTCTCTCTCACAACCGGGCGTTCTGAGTCCAGATGAGATACGTAATCCCTCCAGGGAGTTCTGGGTCTGTCCCGGGGATCCCCTCTCATCAGTAATATAAGTGAAGGATGCCGACAGACGTGTGGCAGCAGATCCAGACGACAGAGTATCATCACTACATGATCTCATGCTGCGTAATGACGCTTGGATCTGGACCCAGAAACCCGATCATCAGCAGGATATGGTGCATGTAGACATCCTCACGGGACCTCTGAGGTTCTTTAAACTCACCTTCCACTGACAGCACTTTGATCTGAGAGTCCTCCAGGATGCGCATCCTGAAGTCGATGTGGTCCTGTGACTGACGAATCCGAGGCATGCCGTGTTTCTTCCCCACAGACTGAACTGTGGGAGTCAGTAACCTGAGACATGACGACAAGATGGTGTCAGACACAAACCTGAGCAGATGAACGACGTCATGAAATCCAGTACAAACATCCTGAAATAATAAACGACTGAGACCAACCAACCAACAGAACTGAGGACGGCTTGACTGTATTTTTATCATCATCTTCAGCATCTTAACCTGACGATAATCCAGCTAACTGTTAGTAAACTCAAAGATTTTAAACCAACAAACATCAAGTCATTGGTTTTAAACATCGAACTGTGTAAATAACTGTATTAATGTGACTTTAAACCTTGATGCTGCTTCATAATCTGGTTCTGTCAGACTCTCCTGATCCTCCTTGTCTTCTTCCTCCATCGGTGGCTCGGAGAAGCAAACAGGCCAGAGACTCTCACCGTCCCCCACGTCTGCAACTGAGACAGACAGACTCCATGTTTTTGCACAAAGACAGAAAGAAGTTCATGTAGAACATTTGCTGAATTTACAAGAAGGTTCAAATACTGCAGAATGAGTCAGAGACAGAGTTTCACAGAGTTTATAAAGTGTCTCCAACTCAACAACTCACTAAACTGACACATTTGTTAAGGGAGTCTGGGGACTTTCTCCACGGGGACAAAGAAGTCGCCTATATTGTTCCTGTTTAGTGTCTTTGTAACATGTGACATGTTTAGATAAATAACATGTTTCTTCTTTAATAAATGGAGTGTAAATGGTGAAATCAGTGTAAACAGTGTGTTCAAACAGCTGATCAATGTTGGCAGGTAAGACTTTAGCACTTTAGACACAGAAGCAGACAGGCTGGTACAGACATGCTGCCACAAACTGACACTTTTTACAAGGAGACAAACAACTTCAGCTGGAACATTTAATGCTGAATTTACAACAAGGACACAATGAGTCAGAATCTGTCAGAGACACAGTTTCATAATGGGTATAAAGCTTTATGCTACTCAACAACTCTTAAAATTAGCAGATTTATTAATGGAGTCTGGTCAAACTGGTTAATAATTGGATTCATGTATTACATTTATTGCTGAATTTACAAGAAGGACACAGTGAGTTACAATCTGACAGAGACAGATGTTATAAAGTTATAAAGTGTGTTTTAACTCAACAACTCCTAAAAATCACCACATTTGTTAAGGGAGTCTGGTACTGTTGTGGTGACCATGTGTTGGTTTAAAGACGTACTGGGCTCAGGTTTGTGCTGCTCTTCCTCTTCAGTTTCTCCTCCAGCTGTCGGCTCACAGACAGGAAACTCATCATCTGGATCAGAACCAACAAACAAGACACAGGAGGTTTTGTTGTTAATCATTTAAAACTAGATACTCACATCAGGATGCACCTCGCTAAAACCGTTTTACATGAACACAGTTATTATTATTTCATGTTATCAATCTGAATATGAGAGAGGTTTAAACTATAAAACTCTCCTCTGGAACAGTGAGTAAAATCATACACTTTGCTCTGTATCTATAACTGATAAGTGATGATCCAGCTGTCAGATTCTGTCAGTACATATCTGCAGGTGGTTCCCGCAGCAGCTGAACCTTAAAATGACTGTTTTGTAAAGCAGGTTCGTTATGTGAGAACACCGTTTAATCGAGCCACTAAACCGACACCGACCTATTCTCTCCAGTTTGACCCGCGGCTGCAGCAGCAGCTCCAGCTGCCGGCTCTGCCGGTCGATCTCCTGCCTCAGCCCCGACGCCTCCTCCTCGTACCCGGCCACGGTTCTCTCCACGACCGCTAAGATCTCCAGCGCGGCGGTGGTGAGTTTCTCCGCCACGACCCCTCTCAGTATCTCGGCTTTAGACATGCTGCTGGAGCCGGCGGCGCTCTCAGCCTCCATTGTCTCCGAGGATCTAGCTCCGCATCACCGCCGCACGGAAGTCTGGCTACCGGTAGAAAATTACGCGGGAATGTTTGGAGCGGATGTTGCGCTGGTGCAGGCGCGAATGTCGTCCGGCTCGAAACAGCCAAGGAGGAACGACACTTCTCTTCGATCGACGGAAGATGGCGCCAAAGAAATAATGATAATAATAACAATAACTATATTAAGGAGCACGTTTCACAAACAACTTACAAAGTTAAGCTTATAAACGCAGTAAACAGATAATATAATGGGTTAAATTCCAACAAAGACATAATGTATGAAATAATTAAAATAGTTACAATACAATTAATTAAGAAAAAGTGATAAGGTAAAAGTGAGTCTTAAAAAAGGATTTTAAAGAGGATACTGAATTTTCCTGCCTGAGATCTCCAGGCAGGGAGTTCCATAGCTGAGGGGCCGGATATAGGCAGGGCTCTGACCATTCAAGGCTTTTAAAAATAAAATCAATTCTAAAACTCACAGATAACCATTGAAGGGCAGCAAGGATTGGTGTAATGTGGTCACATGTTACACTGTATGAATTAAAAACCTAGCAGCAGCGTTCAAACCAAACCAAAGTTGCAGTATGTGTTAGGTAGAAGAGCTCTGATGAAATTCAGCTGAATAAGTGTTTGTGTTGGTTCGTACAAAGGAAAAGAGGGGGGCCCCGGCAGTGGTTTGAAGTGTTCAGTGCTTGTTGTGTCTTCTGAAGCTGTGTGTGGTTAAGAGTCAGCTAAAGTTGATGTGAAAGCTGAGTGTTTGTCCATGGAACTAGTTATAAGTAATCTTTATAAATGCGCATTATTAGAATATATCGTATACAATGCATAGGTGTTGTATTGATAACGTGATATTTAAAAGATAGACTATTAGCTGGATGAGAAGAGAAGTAAGATTCCTGCCCTTCCTTTGCCTTATAGGTGAGAATTTACAGTTAAAGTTGTTACTGTAAATCTGAATTAGATCTTGAAGGACTAAAATTTAGGTGAAATAGAATTAAAACTATGCAGAACTGCACAGAATTTCACATGAAGGAAATATTAATTGGTGTTAATTAGCTGTATAGCAAAGGAATGGAGGAATTGGTGGTGTGGAGATTTCCCTATCAATAAAGTTATAAGTCTTATGCATGACTAGCACTATCGATCACCTGAAAGAGAGAGTAGAGGCAAGAAGTAGAGCTAAAGGGATATTATGCGGAGAGAAGATGCAGAAAGTAGGTGGGAAAGTTGATAGCAAGTCAAATATAAGATTAAAACACACATACATGATTTGTGTGACTAAAGACAATGCATCCTAGTTGACTGTGGATCAGAGGAATCCAGTGGGGTGTTCTTGGCCGTTATCAAGCTGTGGATGAGTAATTACTGGGGATGATGCTTGATTTGTTTCACGGTGGAGAAGTTCGAGGAGTACGCTAAGTAAGCATTCATGGACGTACGGACAATTGTTTATTTGGTAGCTGGTCAAAGTATGGAATTGGCCTTCATGCACAGCAGCCCCCACATATTAGAAGGGGAAGCCCTGATGCGAAGTGAAGGAAAATTAGTTCAATTAGAGAAAAGTAATATCTCAAGCCTAAGTATTTGTAAAAAGAAATTTGACGTAAAAGTTAAGACATAAATCGTTAAAAAGATCTGAAGACAGGAGACAACAAAATGCATGATTGGAGTAGTGTGACAAACACCAAACCACAGTACTGACAGGATTGGGTATTTAAATATATTGGGGAATTTTGGGTTATCCAAGGTCTATTACTTGGATATTTTCGTACAGGGAGTAAAACCAAATCATACACATTGATTTTGCTCTAAAGACACCTCCTCAGAGCAAATGATTAAATCGAAACTTATAAATGATAAAGTGGTCATGAGTCTAGCAATATTACTTTAAGGCGTAGTTTTTGACCTAAAATGGCGGTTTGAATGTTGGCAGATAAAAAGGGTTGATTTAAGATTGACAATGAGTTGATCCAGCTGTCTTTGACTCGCTGCGGTTGAGAGGAGATTAGAGCGCGCGTGTCCTCAGAGTGGAGAGAAAAGCAGAGAAGGGGGGCTGAGCAGCAGGTGTGTGAGAGAGCGTCGCTGCGAGTGTGGAGTTACTCCCCCTCCCACACTTACATACGGATAACCAGTGTAACTGTTTAAAGCTTCAATGATTTTACGTCCGAGTTTTTTTTAAATAAATTGGATCCGCCTTAATAACATGATAAATGATGTTAAACTAAACCTGCATGATGTTTATGTTATTTAAGTTGCAACTTATTTCATAAAATTTAAGGCGCTATTATACTCCGGAGAATCGCGAATTCGGTTCCGATCACATCCAGACAATTTTGGATGTTCAAAAATTGTGAAAGAAAACAAACGATTGCCTTATTGGATTTAACAGGCTATTGTTGTCCATGGATTTATAATTTTGTGGAGATCTCCCAGCCCATGTATGACTTTACACATGGGGGAAACATTTGACCAAGACTGACGCTGACTGACTTGTGAGGCCGAGATAACCTCTACTGACTTAAGCTTACTGACTTAGATCAAGCTTGACTAGGCCTCTCAAACCACTGATATCCTTGTTAAGTTTTTGAAAATTTGTCAAAGGGGGGCAACAGCTGCTTTTTCCAAAAAGTTATGGCCATAGCTGATATAATCTCGTGTTATCTGACTGTTCATGTTTTGCATGCTTCTCCCGGAGGAGAAAAATTACTCTTTTAACCAAAGCATGAGTGTGGAACTAACAAAGGTGTTACTAACAATTTCGCATGTTACTCTAAAATAATGTACGGTCCATAATAGACTAGCTTTGATTCCTGCAGGTCCAGATGAAGAACCACATCCATATCTGAAAATGGCCGATACTTCGCCAAACCAACTAAACATTTTTGATACACCCCTCATTAACCCCAACTTGATTTTCTTTTCAGATGCTTCTGATGTGAAACTTCGGACCAATGGATCCTCATGTCCCATAAGCAATTATATAATAACATGTCTGATCAGGCAGCTGAAAATGTGGCGATAACTTGAGGTTTTTCTTTCTAGGAACAAGGAAGGATGTCGAAATTAACACTAACTTTTGAATATCAATAATGTCTACCTGTCTGTGTAGTGGTACACAGATATGAAGTTCATACAGGTTTTGCTGACCCAGAGCATCTCCAAAGGTAGCTGCTTTTACATCTATCTCTCCAGGGGCAAGAAGTTGGAATCACTGGAGCACCAGGGGAAGATGTCAGGAATGTCCTCACAGGCAACGAATACGAAAAAGATCCAGTGACACCAATTCATAACATGATTTAAAGGAAACAGGATAGACTGTTTCAGGGAGTTTAAGAAAAAACAATTGAATAAAAATGTTATTTGATGTATGTTAATTAGTATGTGGATGAAACAACAGATGAATTGTTGATGACAAGAACTGTGTCCAAAAGTGTCCGAACTTTGAATGGGGATCAGTAAATTATCGATGCAAAATTACAGATTGAATGTAAGAAATGAAATTGAAACATTTGAAATTTGGAAAATGTATGATATTGAAGAAATTGGGATTGTATAGCGGTTATTAAGTGCTAATTTTAGGCTACATCAGGAGATTAGTATGACATGACAGAAGTGTATGAGTAAATATACAAGACTGAGAGAGAATTCATCGATTCAGAGTGTTACAGACAACATGCCACTCTAAATAGCAATGCTGCTGAAGAACGAGTATTCAGTGGATACAACAGGATGACATGCTCGTTTCGTTGTGTAGAGTTAGACAGATTTCTGTGTTCTTATGTATATACATATGTCATGATGTGAATGTTGTGTTTGTTGAAATTCTGTGATGTATGGAATGAGCAATAATCTTAACACTTTAATTAGGTTTTACTTCTTATATCATCACACGGTGATATATACATTTTGATAATATTGGAAAATAGGACCTGTGAAAAGTTTGGAGTCCAATGACCAATTGGCATATGGTCATTCCATTGATAAGTCGTAATCGGTACTTGTAAATTACAAAAGAGACTCCTGCCTGGATTGGCTTGAAGGCATGGATGCTCCATAGTTGATTAGTAAGGTTTCCTATTTCTTTTTGATACTCCTTAGGAGGGGTATATTTTTGGAATGGGATGCAACAGCTGATTTGTGAGACTCCCCTACAACTACACATTAGAAGCCGAAAGCAAAGATTTCGAGAATAAGAACCATTTTTCAGAGTTTGCTGAAAAAGTGTACCTGAGGGGAGTCCTGCAGATGAGACTAAGGGTAGCCGGATTTGACCTAATTAGGATAAATAGTGAGCTTATCTAGTCATAAAGTAACTTAAAATAATGTGCTATAGGGCCTAATCAGAAGTTAAGTAATTAGTTTTCTCTAAATTGAAGTTCACATAAACCCAAAAATAGGACTCTGAACTTAGCAACAGGATTGGATGAGGAGGACTTTGTTGAAAACAGACAAGCTGCGACAGGAGTTGGTCCAAGGTGTATTATTACAGATGTGCTTATAGGCTTTTTTTGAGACCTAGTGGGTCTCGAAGGGGGGAATTATGTAGTATCTGTGTGTTTCCTACACATCCTGGGTTCTAAGACAATAGTGAATATGAGGAAGTCAGTATGAGACGAGACCAGATGCTCCTCTTAGACAACTGATCGAGGGCGTAGGAGTTCTGATAGGGCAGAGGGAAAACACGTTTGGCATTACTTTGCCCTAGATTGGAGAATATCAGATGTGTGGCCACACTCTGTTCGGATGCTAGGCTCAAGTCTGTTTTAATAAAGCTTGCTCTATCATTCCACCCAGCCTTGCCTCCGCAGAATTTTTTATCAACATACTACACGCCGACACCTTTGAGGAAGACAGCCCAGAAACTACATCAACACAATAAGATATCAGATCTACAGGTGGTGATACAGAGCTGCAGGTAGTTCGGGTCATTATTCACTGTCTGACATTAAGAAAGATTAGAAATGAAGAAGTTAACAACTAGAAATAACAAGGTGTGGAGTAACAAATGGATTAATATCAGACAAACTCATCTCCCATCCACAGTCTGTAATGTTACAGAAGGCTCCCACATTAGGCCTTAAAGCCAGCTGAACACATATGATGACAGTATGATGAGGTGTAAAGTGTTCTCAGGTCAAACAGCTTCCAGCAGTCGGCCTGTTGACTGATCTCTGTCTCCTGGAATATAACAAACAGAGGAAACATTCAAATTCTTAACGTATGTCAACAGCTCATTAAACAGGTGACATTAAACAGCCTCCAGGTGTCACATGATGCTGTTAACCATCACTCCACCTTTATTCTATATGATTACAACTGTTAACGAATGGACATGTGTGAACTTATCAACATCCTCCACCCACGATAACATTCAGAGGGAAACGATGCACAAGGAAAGATAAAGACACAAATATACACATACTGTCCAAAACTCATTCATCAAACATCACAGAACTAATGAAATACTAATGATAATAATACATGTACATGTGTGTATATACACACTAACTAATGACTGATGATCTATAATATCATCAGACAGTGTTTAATAGTGTTTCAGGGGCCTGAAGCAGTGAAAGCTGCTCTCTGGGTCACTGACATGTTCTAAAACCAGCAGGAGAGCAGAGCTGAGAGGAGTCTGGTCCAACATCAACTTATCAGAACCTGCAGCATCAGTCTGACTGAGGACAGCTCGTCATATCAACGTCAACCTGTCAGCTGAGCCTGAACATCGTGTCTCACCTTCTCCAGCTTCATAAAGTCCAACACATCTCTGGTCCGCTGTGCAAATGTTGGAGGATGAGTGATTGTAGTTGAAGCCAGAGCGAGCGTGCAGCTGTCGCTCACAACATGTCGGGACTGTGGTGAAGTGAGAGTCCAGATCCAGATCCAGCTGCGTTACTTTGACCTGGTGTTGGCAGTAAGAGGACGGTTAGATCAGCTACAGAACACAGAGGTTCCACTGAGGGCCCGTCCATAAATATTATCAATATGGTTCATCAGGTTATAGCAGGTCATGTGACCCAGAGACTCCAGATCCATGCTGGTGGTTTCACTGCTCTGGATAATTAGGACACGTGTCTTTGTTATGGACTTTAGTGCTCGTCATGTTTTATATGAATATTTGTTATCAAGTCAGCATTTTTCTCTCAGAAGCTTCCAGATCACTCAAAATGCCACAAAAGTCTTCTTGTTGACTGAGACTCAGCTCTGTTTATTGATTATAGCTCTTTTATATGCTTATAGCATGTTTTTGTCAATAACACTTTCTTTGTATAATGTGAGCTGAGCCGGGATGAGCCCCGTCGACTGAGCTGTCAGTCTACAAATGTAGCGTCTGTGATCGGGAGGAACCAGAATCCAATGAAAAGAGACGTGTCTCATCCAACCAGGACTGAGTTTGATTCAAGGGGTCACATGACCTGGAAGCTGCTGAAGAAGCTGCAGCTAATATCTATTTCAATGTTTCTGTTGTTGTTGTCCTTGTCAGATGTAGTTTGTGAAACAGCTGCAGCTCTTGATACAGTCCAACATCGTGGAGACAGTGAGACATTCACTGACATTAAGAAATACAAGAAGACAGGTTAACCTGAGGCCCGACATCAGCCCTCGGCACCTACTGAACAAATATGATGACATGTGAAATGTTCAAACAGCTTCCAGCAGTCGGCCTGTTGACTGAAACTCTGTCCCCTGAGAAACATTACAGTTCTTAACATATGTCAACAGCTCCATGTAAATACACGTTAGACCAGCTAAAACACGACACGTAGCGTAACAGGACGTTGGTCCTGATCACGACACCGTGTTTGTTTCAGTCCCGTCACGTGTCGCCTTTGTAGGAGACGAGAAATGTTTCCAGTTAAACAGAGTTCAGTGGATTCAAACCACCTGGAACTTGTATAAAGAAAATGCTTCTGCTCTCTCCCTCTGTAATATTCAGGGAGATGAAGGTTCAGTCAGTAGTTTGACTGCAGCAGTACTCTGAGTATGTTTCCTCATTACACTTCAGCTCACATCGCTCACACAGCAGAAACATCTCTTCCCGTGGTTTGTCATGTGTGCAGGCCGTCCATGCACACCGTGTGGCTCGAGGTGGCTCGTCTGTGCCACAGTTCACAAACCAGGACGATGAGATGTTGGACGGGAGTTTTAGAACAAGACGGGCTGACGGAGGTCACTGCAGGTGAACTGGCCTGATGCAGCTGCATGCACACTGCGCCAAAACATACAGACACGATGACTCTAACCGAGAAAAACGCCAGCTTGTCACCAATATTTCTACTGTGAAGCTGAAGAAACCGGCGAGCTGAGGTCTTTGAATGAGACTTCACGTCGTCTTTGCCGTGAGACAACAATATCGTCTGTCACGGCGTTTGGCCGCGACAATATTGTGATATGAAATGTGAACATCGCCTGCTGGAGGCAGGTCGATTATCAGGGCTGATGTTCAGGTGTTCTGATCAACGGTATCGTGGTTATTCTGTCAGGTCGCAGATGAAATACATTTCTGGCTAGTTTGATGATGCAACATCCTGTCAAACAACGCCGTCTGATTGGTCACACAGTTAATACCCTATAAACACTGACTAATCTAAATCTGCAGATGAACTAAATGTTTTAGATGAATGTAGTGCAGTGGAAATATAAAGTACTCAAGTAAAGTTCCTCTAGTTGGACCTCAGAACAGAACTTCCTCCAGCTGGACTTCAGAACAGAACTTTCTCCAGCTGGACTTCAGAACAGAACTTCCTCCAGCTGGACTTCAGAACAGAACTTCCTCCAGCTGGACTTCAGAACAGAACTTCCTCCTTTAAATTGTAATTTGGCTGATTTCGTTGCTGGTTGTTGATATTTTGACACAACAAGTTTCATCTTTACTGAATGATCATCGGTACCAAATATCACTTCTCAGCCTGCTGGGTTTCTAATAATGTGTTATGGGCCCAGAAGAAGCCACACGGGTCGGGCCCTGTGGCCCACACCTGGGACTGCTGCTCTTTAACTTCAGGACTTGTTCTGAATGACTCACCTGGTCTAAATGAAGGACAGATCCAAAGATCACTGGTCTGTTTTTAACCTGTCACAAAGATTCACTTCTCCTCTGAGACCTTGTATATGACCAGTTGTGTTGAAATGAGAAAACCTTCAGAACCAGCACATGTTGTGACCCGGTTCCTCCCTTGGACAACAGCTTCTGCCCAGCAGCTCTAAAGGGGATTTACATGTTGGTCACTAACCAGGTCCTGTTTGCCTTCGCCGGCGGCAGCAGGTGTCAACAGGTGTGCTGCGAGGAGAGAAGCATAAATACCTGTCGTAGAGACGCTCTCAGCATCAGACGGTCTTCAGGTGAAGACAGAAGAGAAGCTGAGAGAAGCAAACATGGTCCGACTGAGCCTCATCGTCCTCGGCCGTGAGTCTCCTCTCAGATGTAGTGGAGCACATTCATACAGTCCAGTGCTCACTGACTGACTGAGGAAATGTACTTAGTTACTCTCCGTGACTCCGTATGTGTCACTGACTTTCTGCCGACACACATGTTGTCGTTTCTAATGATGATGTTGGTGCTGAAGGTGAACTGATCCCAGGTGATGATGTTCTGAACCCTCACAGGGTCCAGACACGTTCACACCTTCAGAGCAGCAGTGTTGTGTTACTGTGTTGTGTTACTGTGTTGTATTACAGTATTGTGTTACAGTGCTGTGTTACAGTGTTGTGTTACTGTGTTGTGTTACAGTGTTGTGTGACTGTGTTGTGTTACAGTGCTGTGTTACTGTGTTGTGTTACAGTGCTGTGTTACAGTGTTGTGTTACAGTGTTGTGTTACAGTGTTGTGTTACTGTGTTGTGTTACAGTGCTGTGTTACAGTGTTGTGTTACAGTGCTGTGTTACAGTGCTGTGTTACAGTGTTGTGTTACAGTGTTGTGTTACTGTGTTGTGTTACAGTGTTGTGTTACTGTGTTGTGTTACAGTGCTGTGTTACAGTGTTGTGTGACTGTGTTGTGTTACTGTGTTGTGTTACAGTGCTGGCTGCAGCTTGGTGTTTCACTGGAGCTGCTGGTGAGTTTTATTCTGCTCGATCATCATCATTTTTTACTGTTCTGCTGCTTTTACAGCTTGTTATTAAATGATCAGTCTATTAGTGTTAATATAAAAACATTTATTTATTTTAATGTTTATTTAACAGGGACAATACGTACAACATTGCCACAGAAAATGGGAAGATGTGATGCATAAAAGACGTCTAGCTTCAGCTAATTTGCAGTCTTTGTACCTGGTCCGGTTTTAGAGTAGAATGAAATATTCTGAACAGTAATGTAATATGTAATGGTGATAAATATATCATGTAAATGATGATGTGATGATGTCACTGCCTTCAGTCTCACCTGTGTGTGTTCACAGACGGAATGCGAGTCAAGATTTATAAGAAGTCAACACAGTTGTCCTGCGGTGAGTCAACACACACTCGTCTTTCTGTCCTCGTCGATACGTTCAGTCTGTTTGTCAACTCGTGACCGAATGAAGCGACGTCCTCACTGTGAGACACTTCTCACTCCTCCAGGATCTCGCCAGGTGATAAAGGTGAAGTGTTATAAGAACAGATCAGTGTGTTCTGGACCGATCTACACTCATGGTTCTGAGAGGTGTCTCAGCAGCCGCTCGGCTCGTTACGTAAAGAGGTAAGACAACATCCACATGATTCATGTTCCGTCTGCTTGAGGGCAACAATAACTTGTTATTATGGGACAAATGTAGAGATGAGTGAGTGTGTGCGGTCCACCTCTGGTTCTGGTTCTGATCATGTCTCCTCTCTGTTTCCAGATGTAACAAGAAGAGGTCCTGTCGGGTCTCAAACCGCTTCTCCAAGGGTCCATATGCCTGCAAATACAGGTGTGTCAGGAGGCACCGATCGAGGAGGAGGAGGATGAGGAAGACGTGTCACCGGGGTCACTGTCACTACTATAGAAGGAGGAAGTGTCACTGGAGAGGCTTCTTATTTTTCCGTAGGCGTCACTGTCACTACTACAAATAGTAAGTACACACACACACACACACACACACACACACACACACACACAGAGTAAAGTAACAAATGTGCTATTATTGATGATTAAAGCAGCAGTGTGTGGTTCTGGTTCTGGTTCTGGTTGTGGAGCAGAACTCCAAACTGACAGTATTAACAGTGAGTAATAACACAAAGGTGGTTCCATCAGTGGATAAAGGAGCTGTTCTCAGAGGAACATCAGGTCCAGAACACTGTGTGAAGCTCAGCTCAGCTCAGCTCAGCAGAGCAGAACCCATCAGAACATGGTTGTTGAACCCAGCTGATAATAATCCTCAGCAGCTGGTTAACACGCACACAGAGACAAAGCTTCAGTCCAAAGTGACGAACTTTATCTTTGAGGGTCCATCAGTGATGTTGTTCATGTGACAAATCACTGCTGTGTTTGTGTTCATGTTGTGTTTGTTTCTCATCGCTGCTCCCGTTTCTCTGCAGGTGAGGACCAATCAGCTGAGGCCTTTCAAACTCTGCTGTTCACGGCTGTGGACAGAGCGCTTTGAAGACCCGTCAGACTGATCGCAGGTCAGATCGGAGCTGAAACTGGAGATCCTCGTCCTCCGTCTGAAGTCGTGTGTTGAAATGATTCAAACATGTTCAAACTGAAGGATTTGAAGTGAATAAAATCCAAGTTTTCCTCCGACAGCATTTGTTTGGTGTTGACTTTTATTTGTCCCTGTGCAGCTTTTATGACATTATGGATTATTTCCTTTCACAAAATGGTTTGGTTGTGGCTAACCGACACACACCTCGCTTCAGTGCAGATAAACAACAAACTCAACCGCAACCGCAGACTATAAAGAGCCCGAGCATCGTTCTCAGTCTGCACGTTTGATGCCAAGTCAGCTTCTGATGTCTGCAGCTTGGATCAAATCTTTAAGTGATATTTTTTACCTGCAAGTTCAACACCAGATCAAGACACACATGACAAGGACGCTGAGTGTTTGTCTCAGATTTATTTCTCTGTAGCTTCAGGAGTCACTTCCTTCATCTCTGTAATCTTTGTCTTCACCCTCCAGCTTGTGATCCGACGGTGCTGCCACCTGCTGGTGTTCTGTCTGTCCTGCATCTCCACTGTCCTCACAGTCTTTATGGACTCAGGTCCACAGGTCGCACTGAGTCTCGGCCTCACAGAGACCTGTGGTTCTGGTTCCTTCTGCATGAGCAGAGCTTTATTATTTCAACACATTTCCTTTTTAAAGAAATACACTAAGTACAGCTCCACATCAAGAGACCAGAACTGTCTCTTTAAACCAGTTTGTTTCAGTTTCCATCTCGTCACCTTTTACTAAATACATCTTTCACATGTCAGTGAGTTGTTAGTCGTTAACTTCAACAGTTTGAGGCTCAAAGGATTCAAATCCTTCAACATTTCACAATAAAAGCAGAAACAGATGTTCTGTATCAGAGTTGGTTTTCTCTCCTCTCCGTCATCATGTGACGACCCCTCACAGTTATCTGGTGACCCTCTGGAGGGGCTCCACCCCGAGGGTGGAGGATTAACTTGTGTCTTCTTCCTGTCAACTAAATGTCACGTGTGCTTCTGTCAGCTGAACCAACCAGTGTCAACCAATCATATCGTGTCATCCAGCCGCCAATCAATCTGAGCGAGCGGCACAGAGCGAAGACTTCCTGTCAGAGAGACGCAGCCCAGTGAACAACTGGAGGGTATTTATGAGAAAGAGGAACCTGGACGAGCACAAAGCTGCTATCTGCCATTAAAACCAGTCGACACGTTTCACCACAAGGACAAACACGTCACTGTCAGCTCGAGCAGAGAGTGGAGAGAAACCTCACAGCTTCAGGTCACTTTACTGGACTCAAGAGGAAGCTGTGGTTTATGTTCAGCATAAAAAACTACAACATGAATAATCTTCAGATTAAAGGTCAGTCTGAGAAGCAGAAAATGCTCCGAGCATCTAAAACCATGAACACTGTTCTGTTGTTGGACTTAAAGGAAGTCTTTGCTCTGCTCATCAGTTCTGATGTGCAGTGTTACATAAACAGGGTGTGTCAACACACAGCTGAAGGGAACACACTGCATGATACTGAAGGATAAAGTCTGTTTAATGTGCAGCTCAACATTTCAGATACAGCAGGTCCAAAAGTCTCAGACCACATTGAAAACCTGGAATACTGTCACATAAACCTGGAAACAGTCACAAAGTTTGAGGATCCAGAAAGTAAATCAAAGCGTCAGAAGTCAAAGAGGATCGTTGTCAGAGTCCGATCAGGACCGAAGGTCTCTAAAGAAACACTTTACAGAAAGTGGATCAGCTGGACACCATCAGAACATCAACACATCAAGCTGAGTTCACTGAGAGACAGAACAGCAACTTCATCACAGAGACAGAACCGACTCAGTGAACAACACAAGAGTCCAATCAGCAGTCGACCCGTCCGACTAGAAGGTGAGCAGCTCCACAGGAAGAGTTCTGGTGGGAACGCCACAGAGACGAGCCAATCAGAGGTGGAGGAGGGCGGGTCTCACGAGAAGAAGCAGCAGGATCCACAAGAACAGAACCGAGAAGGTGAGCAGCTCCACAGGAAGAGTTCTGGCTCCTACGAAGGAAACGTGACTGAAGAAGAAGGAGAACACGTTGCCTGGGCCTGAGGCTGACCCACCCTGAAGAGCTTCATAGAGAAGAAGGACATCAGCTCTCTCTCTCCATTATATGTGGGGAATGAACGCACAGTGACTAAAGCACCAACAAACACTTATTCTGAACACTGAGACTCACCTTTTAATAAATAATGTAACATAACAGGAGAGTCTTGATCAACGCTGGACGTGATAATAACAACATGTAGGACGCTATTTACCATTACAGCAACGTGACATTAATCATCATATAATCATACAGATCAGCATACAGTGGAGATGATAACCTACTGATTCACACAATTCAGATAAAAGTCCATCAGAGAAGGTCCTGGGCTCAGTGATCCATCTGGTACCATCTGACTCGCTCTTCCAAGTGCTGAAACATCGTAGCCTCTCGTCAGAAATGTCCTGTCCTCAGAGGCAGAGAGGACAGAGTTCAGTCTGTCTCCTCTCGACATGGCGTCAGTGTGTGTGATCAGTCATCACAGAGAACAAGATGGTGTTCAGGGTGGAGCTTGTGGTCTGAAGCGCTCTGAGCTAGTTAATGAGGTTTAACATGAATTCTAACGTGAATTTCACGACATGAAATCACAGTTCTGGTACAGAGAAAACTTAATCATTGGACACAGTCTGTTTGCTGCAAGTTAAATTTCAGACAGAATAATCAAGACTGAATTGACCAGAGGTCCTCATGAGCACCGAGATAATTCAGCTTTATCACAGCTTTGGTAATCTAAATACTATACTTCACATATTACTTTGAACAGAATTTGTATCTTTTAACACATTATATAGAAAAACTAGCCACGTTTTGACAGGCTTACTTAACGGCAGTGTGCAAATCAGTTTTCCATTTCAGCAGCAGAACTTAAAACATTATGATCAACATAGACAAACTGGGATTGGCACACAAGGTACGGCAACACGGTATAACAACACAACTGTCTACAAAGACCCTCTGATCAAACTGTCGTCTTTTGGACTGGAGACTGGAACCAGGAACCTGGAAACATGAACTGATGAGGTCCAGTCAGAGGAAAACATTTCACTGTAAGTCTGGTCCATTTGAACAGAGGAAGTTGACCAGCAGCCAATCAGCTACAGTTATTTAGTTCAGACTCCATATAAGGAGGCTGCATGTTAACCTCTGGGTGTGTTGATATCAAGTCACACACTGAAACTGCTTCATACTCTTTTCTTCTTGCTGATGTTTTGAATCCTTCTGTTGATGTTCAGGTTGATCTTCAGCTCTGGATCCAGAGACGTTGTGCTGCTGTGGATTCACTGTTGTATCTGTTTACATCAACACAACAGCCGTCATCATGTGTGTGTACTTCCTGTAGCTGAGATCAGATCAGTTTCCTGCTGTGTGAGAGTTCAACTCTGGACCATCTGCAGATTCTCTTCACATTACGTGAGTTTATACATGAAGACGACGACTGAATCAACATGAATCATGTGAAGGCAGCAGCTGCAGGATGAAGCTGCTCCTCCCTCACAGACTCTGTTGGAACTCAACACTTCAGACTTGTCATCTGAGTCTCAGAGATCCTCAGCAGCAGAGGAGGATGTTTGATTGTGTGTTCAACAGTTTGACTGCTATAAAAAGATTTTCATGAATTAGCTAATAACTTGATGAGACACAATTTCTCTTCAGCGCTTCTGTAGAAACATTAGTTTTTCTCCTGAGATTACGATGGAAGAGACTATTGAACTGTTTCTGTCAACACCACTTTGAGTTGAGGTGAAGCTCTGACTGAAGTCAGCACTCAGCAGGGACTCTGGTTCTGGTGCTGGTTCTGGTTCTCTGTCTCCTCTCTGTAACGTTATGCTCATGAAGTAAAGTCCATTTCCCCTCCAGCTCCAGTCAGCAGAACAGAACAGAACAGAACCTCCTGACAGGGGAGGTCAGCATCTACCTGAACTCTGGAGGATGTTCTGGGACCTTCAGACACAGGTGTGTTTATACTACAGTCACCTGACACACATTCACTGCACTCAGGTGAGCTCAAAGTTCACTGTGAGACGACCGGCACCAACTGGACCTCTGCTGAACGAGCTCAGAACCTTTAAAGGACAGTACTTCACTTTGACTTTAAGGATTATTATGACCATGATTCCATTAATGAAAGCAATAAAATGGGAAAAATATCTGAGGAGGTCACTTTTACATTCCCTTTGAGTTAGTGTGAGGGTTGTTTCAGACCCGTCATTAAACACACGAAGAAGAAGAAGAAGAAGAGTCAGAGCCGGTCAGGTGTGTGTGTATCTTTGGGAAAGTTAGTTTTACACCTTTTAACACCTTTTTACACCCTCATCTTCTTCTGATCACGGCCACACTGATCTGCCTGATCACCGTCATCGCACTGACACTTGTCCCTAAAGGTGAGCTGTTAGCACGAGGCTACAGGTGTGTGAGCACATGGCAGCGCGAGCCGGCTTATTTCACACGTGCATCTGTGTTAGTTGTTAATGTCACTTTCATCATTTCACCGCTTCATGACTGACCGGAAGCTGACATGACGACAATGTGAAGGGAGATCAGGACTTATTCAAATAGAAACTTCATCTTCTAGCCTGTTAGCTTCCATTAGATATTAGCTAATGTTACCATCCAGCAGCTAAGCTAGCGTATAAAGTGACGTCAGTTGATCTCTGAGTACTTTATCATCTGGATCGATACCTGTGACTGTTTAAGAATATCTGTGTGAGCCAATCAGAACAGCGCACCTGTACGGCAAGCCGCAGGTGAGCACATATGAGAAGGACCATTTCATCACAGATCATATGACTCAGCATGTTTTCTCTTCTGTGTTCTGGTTCAGCTGCTGGAGGGACCGGTGGCACACGGACCAGAGCCAACCCAGACTGCTGGTTTTAGGGAGGTCTCAGGTGGGTCAGAACCAATGACGGCTCAGAACCCATGTAGAGAACCTGGTCCAGGACCGTGTCTTTCGGCTGGCTTCTCTCTGCTCCAACACTGCACAGCACTGCTACAGGAGATATTAGCCACATTAGCTGTAACCTTTAGTTCAACAGGTGAACATGTCATCAACATTTTCCTCAATAAAACTTCAGACTGCCCCTTTAATTATTTCTATTCTGCGTCTTAAATCTAATGTGAGTATTCATTTAATCCTTGTTGTTAGTTATCTGTGCTAATAGTCACGGTTCTGCAGCACCACGTTCTGATCCATCTCTGCGGCTTGAACTGGTCCGTTGGTTCTGTCCAGACTCCGCTCGGCCCTCCTGCTTCATGTCACAGATCGTCTTGATGACAGTTCATGTTAAAGCTCCACACGTGTTGTGTTATAACTCTGTTTGTGTGTCGTGTGTTTCAGTTTGTGACACGTGAGTCTGTTTTTACTTCATAATCTCTTTCTGTGGTTCCGATCTGATGAGCGTCTTGTCGGGTCTTGAGGCCGTCTGTGAAAAAGGCTTTTTATAATAACTATCAGATATTTAATCTGGGATCTCTGACTGTCTGATTCACATTCAGCTGCTGGTTCTTCATTCATCGTCCGGCTGGTAGTTTTGCTGTCGGGCCTTTTTGTTGTTCCTTCACTTCCTGGTGTCTCTGTTGTCTTGGCCTCTTTCATGTGATGAACGCTGCTGATCTAATGTTTCATGATGCGTTTCTAAAATGTTGAGCTCTCTGACCTTGTTCTGATATAAATCAAACTTCTTTTGAAGGTCTGCAGGTCGTGGTGGTCGTCTCTCATCGTGCACTCGTTGCTTCAGTTGTTTTCTTGTACTTTTCTCATTGAGTCGCTGTCTTTCTCCTCCATGTGTGTTTGAGCCTTGCTGATGAATGATAACCTGAGTTGTTCTTTAAGGCTGTGAGGTTGTTCTTCATACCTCGAGCTCAGGTGTTTCCTTGTTGACTCCCTCCTGTCCTCAACACTTAGTGTCACCAAGTGTGAGTTCTTCTCATTTGATCATTAACTTGTATTTAGTTTGTTGTTTGGAGTGAACATAATATTTCCTGACACTGGGGCCATAACGGGAGTCTTTCAGAAAGATGTAACCAGGTAAGTAAAACTAAAATGTTTGTGTGTGTGTGTCACAGTAGAGCAGAAGTAGTTTAGTGTTGGTGGATTTTGAACTCCTTCCTATTGTGGTCTCTGGTCTTGCTTGTGATCAGTACTCTGAACGTATCGTTGCTGTTGTGTGTTTTACTGCCTTTGTGTTTCGTTGTGCTGAACTAGTTAGTAAAGAATAACATGCATGTGATGGTACATGATCAGGGCTGCGATTCTACCGGATAAATCCAGAAATCCAGCTTGTCCGACCTGAAAATCCAAATCATGCAGATGTGTTTTGTTTTTTGTTGGGGGTCAGGAGTGCACCAGGCCCGGCGGGTCAGGTACTGGTAAACATGATGACCGGCCACCGCTGTCAACGTCGTTTGTGCCACAGTGAAAGCACCGCACCATAAGTTATCTTTAAATCGAGTATTATTACAAGTCACCATTTGAGTTGAGTGACTGAAATCCTGTCATCCTAATCAAAGGCTGCAACAGGCGACTCACTGAAGCGGGCTGAAGTTAGTTTCAGGTTGGATATTGGGCAGATATTCACTGGGGTCCAGCCGAGACTTTACTGAGGTTCACCCAGTGTGAGCAGCAGCAGGACGGTCAGCTCACCTCCCACAACATGGCACTGAATCACTGACGCTGATTTAGGGACCGTCATCAAATTACTTAGCATAAATATATTAATACAAATTTATTGCAGTGTTTTCAACATCGTCCATGTCATGTTGCCCAGTGACTCCAGCAGCACACTGTATCAGTAAACTGGAGAAATGAGGCTCAGTTCTTTCTATTATATCTTAGTGCTTCCTCTATTTTATGTGAATATTCATATGCAGAAATTATATTTTTTTCTCAATTGCTTCGATGTCATGTGGCCCACTGACTTCTGAAACAGATTCTGTTTCCATAAAAAAAACATAGTAATGAAGAAAATAATGGTAAAAAAAAGTTCTCTAATGCTCAAGAGGTTAACATATGGTCAAGCAGCAACTTCTACTATTTTGTTTCATGTCTTAAATTCTGATTCTCAAATTCTGAAAATGAATCTTATTTTTCAACAATCTCAGCAGTTGTCACCATTTAAAGGGTTATTTTTCAGAATTTTCTTCCGGGACCCCCCGAGTGTTGCTAGGTTAGCGACTCAGAGCACCGCTGCTACATACAAATCTCAGGGAGACACTGACTGCTCTGAGAATTTTGGACAAACTATTTCTTTCTTAGCTGAAGCCGACAGCGGGGCAAAATAAATGTAAAGAGAGACACAGTGGAGCCGTATATTCTCCTGCTTTTTTGTCCTTTGCCAGTCACACCTACGATGACAGATTATTCTTCTTCTGTTCTACTGTTACTAACATTAGAAGTCAAGTACCAGCATGTCGTACTTCAGTATTTGAGCCTTGTGTGAGTTAATATCTGCACCACAAATGATCCAACAGAGATAAAACAGGAACACTGATATAACTTGCTATCATGAATCAGCTGTTTAGTCTATTTCTCTTCAGTTGCTGAGTGTGTTCCAGCTTCCAGCTGTTCTGTTCCACTTGTCTTAAACATTGTCTTTGTTGTGTTTGGTTCTGGACAGCTGCAGCTGAGGGGCAGAACGTCACTCCACCCTGTCAAGCTTCCGGAGTAGATGAAGATGCTACTGTAATTTGCACCCGCGGTAACCAGACGCTGTGATCCAGACGGCCAGCATCCGTCTTATGTGGGCCGAGTGGAGCGTGAGCTGAAGAATGGCAGTCTGTCACTGACTCTGATGAATGTGAGCTTCAGTGACAGCGGCACATTGAAGTGTAGCATTAAAGAGGGTAAAGGTCCTGAAGAGGAAGTTACTACGTCTCTCTTCTGCAGCGTCCACCTGTCAGTTCTAGTCCCAGGTGAGTTTGATCGGTTCAGAATGTCGGTTGTATTTTAAGCGACTAACGATAAAGATGATAATGAGACTTGATACGATGGTGATCTATAGAAATGATGCACAGTTTTTCATCACATCCTGCATATGTGTAGTTTACTCAACCTGCTTTCCAACACCTGAACTATTAAGAAGGTTTAACATGTCCCAGTATGAAGTACCTGAACTGAAGTATGTCTAAAGCACCTGGATGTCCGACTGCATCTGGTCGAACTTGTTCTTTAACAACTCTTCTGTAGTTGTTGTGTCCTTACAGACACACGGCTGGTGAATCTGGACAAAAGCTCTAATGATCAGGAAACAAGTATCAAGTCTGTTCTGTTTCTGTTCAGACTCACAGCTGACGGTGAAACCTGGAGATGAAGCTACTCTTGACTGTCGGGCTCACATAGATGCTTTCATCGAACAGATGGCATGGAACAAAACTGACCTGAAGTCAGAGAAATATGTCTTCATCAGCGGTAACCACTCACATGTAAACTGCCAGCATCCGTCTTTTCGTGGTCGAGTGGAGCTGAGAGATCCACAGAAGAAGGAGGGAGACGCTTCTGTTGTCCTGAAGAACGTCACCGCCGCCGACTCTGGACCCTACGAGTGTGTCGTTTCAATGAGCAGCGAAGAACAACGCAGAAAGACAACAGCTGAGTTCAGACGCATCGTCCACCTGAAGGTCGAAGACTCAGGTGAGTTTCTAGACTCAGATCACAGATTTAAGTTTTATACAGATGCTGACAGCTGATACCTGACACCTCTTTCTGCTCTGCAGGTCCTAAAGCTGGAGGGAACAAGGACGAAGGGAACAAGGACGAAGGGAACAAGGACGAAGGGAACAAGGACGAAGGGAACCTGCGTGGTCGTTCTGGGCTGATTGGTCTGATAGTAGATGGTCTTGTGGTGATTTCTGCTTCTGTTCTCAGCAGCCTCATGGTGAAGAAAAGACTAATGAAGAAGAAATCAGAGCAGCCTGCTGCTGATGAACACCAGCACTTATACACAAAGTCTGTCGAGGTTCAGTGTGAATCTGAAGTCTGAGATTCTCCACCAGGAGGATCTGGTTCATCAGAGCCCACTCATACTGTTCATCTTCATGATTTGCTACCTTAACGTGGTGGAGGGGTTTGAGGACCTTTGACCTGGGAGCTGTAAACAGTGATGTAGTCTGTAGCCTGTGTTAGCATGTTAGCATGTTCGCACTTCCTGGCCCGTCGTCTCAAAGTCTGCTTTTTATTGGCAGAAATGTAACAGAACCTGGAAGCATCAGAACCTTGTGTTTGACACAGATTATTTCCTTTAATCATGAAAATCCAGTTCAGGAATCCCCCAGAGGAACCAGACAGATGCTAACTTCAGTTAGCTACAGACAGACGTCATCACTACAGCTCTCTATTATCTGGAGCCATCAGCTCCTGAAGTGTCTCCCAGAACAACCTCCCGGGTCATCGGGTCGGACTGATGTGCCAGAACTCTGGACAGGCACCAGTCTTTATCTTAAGCTTCAGCAGCTTTTGTTAAAACACTTGCTGCAAAGTTTATCAGCACTTTTTTATTTTGTGTCGCTGCATCTTAACATGTAACAAAGGAGAAGAAGCAGCTGCAGCCTCCACTCTGATGCTCCTGATTATTAGTATGATTAATTAGAAGGTCAAATCAAAGCTACTGTATATATTTTATCATTTTACAGTGAGAAAATATAGTTGTCCATTCAGTGATCAATGTGCTGTGAAGAGCAGGATCAGGATGTGAGAGGAGGAGGGGAGGATTCCCTTCTGGTGGAGTGTCAGGAAGTCACATGAGGTGCATTTCTCTCTACATGAGGTGTCACAGGAAGGTAGATAACATGACATTTACTGTATTAATGAAACATGGATCAGTTGTCTTGGAAAGGCACGATCAGTTCAAACCTCAGCGGGTCACTGTTGTCCATAGTTTCCATCTTGAGGCCTGTGACAGATTATCAGCACTTTACTTTTAACTATGAAGGACAGGAGGAGCTGTAGCTCACTGCTGCTTCTGATCGCCTCAGTCCTGTGTGAACATACAAGAAGACAAACTGAACATGGAAGTTCTGTAAGTTTTATTGTTAGGATTAATTAGAACGTCAAATCAAAACTATTCAGTCTTCTATCATTTTCACTGGGTTTACACAGAAAATGTGACAGACCTGAAGCACTTTGGAAATGCTGCTCATGAATGTTTGATCAGCTTGTAATGTTATTTATGCAAAATAATATACAATTGATGTTTTTACAGCATATTATATGAGCTATTGGGATGACAGTTTATTGTGTATTTATCAATATTTATTAATCATAGAATATTTCATATTTTCGATGTATTATTCAAAATGAACAAACAAAACATTTTACACATGTAGATCATTTGAACTTGTTTTCAGTATGATTCATGAAGGCAGAGAGGAAGGATCCATTTGTGCTGATTTCTCCTGGATGAGGAATGTTTTGGTCAGAGATTTAGGAAATGTGACAAAATGAATTTAATACATTTGCTTCTCTATTTTGGTTTTTGTGTGAATTTATTGTGTCAAGTCTCTTGAACTGCTGATAGAGCTTAATATCACTGATGCATAATCAATAAAGCCGATCTTACCTTCAGTCCGCGCAGACTGGTCGTGTATTCATATCAACATCATGTCTTTGTTTCTGTCTGTCTAAAGGTTCTGGTATTTTCATAATACATTGTACGTGAACTGTTGATGCAGGTGTAATTTCCCTGAACACTGAAGTCAGTTATTAGCAGTTAAATCATCTGGTTTATACACTAAATTGCCAAAAGTATTCACTCATCCATCCAAATAACTGAAATCAGGTGTTCTAATCACTTCCATGGCCACAGGTGTGTAAAAGCAGCACCTGGGCACGCAGACTGTTTCTGCTAACATCTGTGAAAGAATGAGTCGCTCTCAGGAGCTCCGTGAACTCCAGCGTGGTGCTGTGATATGATGCCACCTGTGCAACAAGTCCAGCCGTGAAGTTTCCTCGCTCCTAAATGTTCCACAGTCGACTGTCAGCGGTGTTATATCACAGGGGAAGCGATTTGGAATGACAGCAGCTCAGTCACGAAGTGGTCGGCCATGTAAACTGACGGAGCAGGTCAGCGGATGCTGAGGCTCACAGAGGTCGCCAACTTTCTGCAGAGTCGATCACTCAGACCTCCAAACTTCATGTGGCCTTCAGATCAGCTCCAGAACAGCAGAGAGCTTCATGGAAAGTGTTTCCATGGCCGAGCAGCTGCATCCAAGCCAAACATCAGCACAATGCAAAGCATCTGATGCAGTGGTGTAAAGCACTCCAGTGCAGTGGAGACGTTCTCTGGAGTGACGGATCGCACTTCTCCATCCGACCTGATGGAGCAGTCTGGGTTTGACGGTTGCCAGGAGAACGATACTTGTCTGACTGCATTGTGCCAAGTGTGTAAAGTTTGGTGGAGGGGAATTATGGTGTGGGTTGTTCTTCAGGAGCTTAGTTCCAGTGAAAGGAACTCAGAATGCTTCAGCGTACCAAGACATGTTGGACAGTTCCAGCTCACAGCTCTGTGGGAACAGTTTGGGGATGGTCCTTCCTGTTCCAACATGACTGTGCACCAGTGCACAAAGCAGCTCCATGAAGACATGATGAGAGAGTTTGGTGTGGATGAACTGGACTGGCCTGCACAGAGTCCTGACCTCAACCTGATAGAACACCATTGGGATGAATCACAGCGCAGACTGAGAGCCAGGCCTCCCCGTCCAACATCAACGAGTGACCTCACAGATGCACTTCTGGAAGAATGGTCAAAAATTCCCCTTTAAGTTCGGTTGGTAGAGCAGGCTTCCCATGTGCCGAGGCTCTGCAGTGGACCCGGGTTCGACTCCCGGCCCGGGTAGCTTTGCTGTTTGTGTCTTTTAGTGTTTATGTGTCACTGTAGGCATTTTGTCTCTTTACGGTCTTGTTTCCTGTGTCTTTGTGGTGGTTTTGTGTCTCTGCTGACTAACATATGTCGCTGATGTTGTTTTGTTGTCTTTGCGGTCGTTGGATTTTCCCTGTGATTGGTCGGCTTACTCACATGATGCTTGTAAAGCATTTGAACCTAAACATCCATGTTTTCCTCTACACAGTTGGAATGACAAGTATTGGTGATATACTTTTGTTACTTTGAGTTTTTGTTGAGTGCTCACACATTAACTTCATGTGTGCGTCTGATGGACACTTAGTGAAAACTGGTTTCCACTTCATGCTCTGTGAACTCTGTTGATGAAGTGAAGGCAGCTAATAAGCTATAAAGAGCCTGAACCACACCAGACGTTTGCATGAAATTTGCACAGTTTGAGTCAACGATGATTGTTTGTATTGACCCCACAATGAAGAGGCAGGAGAATAATCTGACAGAAACTATTTCCATACTGCAGGAATCACAAAGCCACTGAGTGACATGATAAAACAGTCCTGTCGACTCACGTTAACAAACACCTGCAGAGACGCTGCTGAAGGTTTGAAGCACAGAGAGAAAAGATCTGGAACAAACAAGGTGTGTTTTTATTATCTTGCTATCAGTTTAGTCATCTTTATAGTTAAATGAGTTCATGTGAACAAAGTGTCGACAGGAAAAGAACAAGCCAGTGAAAGTATTTAAGACATTTGTTTAGAAGTAAATTGTTGAGAAAAAGGTCGTTCCGTATGAACTCACAAAACAAGTGGTGGAAGAACAGAACACATACAACTACATAAACCTGCATAATTTCCAAGTTTGGGGCTTTAAAAACTGATATAAACTGTATATTACTGGTCTAAATATCAATCAACTGGAGGCTGGCGTGTAGTTGGCTCAGGAGAGAGACGTCGTTGTTTCCAGTATCTAGTTGTTTTGTGTCTCTTTCTAATTGTATCTAACTTCTGTTTGTGGTGTTGTTTTAAAATCTTTGTGGTTGCTTGGTGTCATTTTGTTGTAATTTGTCTTGTCTAGTAGTTTATTGTGTCACTGGGGAAGTCGAGTGCGTCCTTGTGGTTGTTTTCAGTCTCTATGTAGTAAACTTTTCCTGCATCTTTGTGGTCATTTGTGTCTCTTGGTGGTAGCTGTTATGTATTTGTGGTTGTTTCGTGTTGCCTTGTTGTACATTCGTACATGCTAGGTTGTTGGCATCGGTTTGTATAATGAGAATCTCTTATTTTGAAAGTCTAGCCCGATTGTCTTGCTAAGTCTAAGTAAAACATTCTGGATTTTGATGTTTGTTTCCTCCCGACTCCGCCCCTCTCCTCCTCCTCCTCCTCAGCGCTTCCGTCATATCGATATGTCGGACAACTTCACCAATGACTCCCATCCTGCCTCCAGCGCTCCTCACTGCTATAACACCATCGTCGGCCTGTACATCATCCCCTCTGTCACCGTCTTCTACTTAGTCCTCGTCCTCCCTCCAGCCCTCTTCATCCTCTATCTGGGAATTCAGCGCTCCATTTCCTCGAGTCACTCCGACGTCTTCACCTACAACATGGCCGCCGTTGAGCTGATTGCAGCCGTTAGTTACGTCCTCAACTACTTCAGCAGCAAACACGGTCTCTCAGTGATGAACTATGTCTCGGGCTTCATTGGGTTTCATGTCTGGTTTGGACAGATGCTCTTCCCCATCCTCACCTGTGTGGAGCACTACCTGGCTGTGGTTCACCCCATCACTTACCTGGGTCTGAGACGGGCGGGTGGAGTCACGATCAGGAACATCACTATTGGGTGCGTTTGGTTGACATCCTTCGGAGTGGGGGGTTTGTTCCTTGTCCTGCTCCGTTATATGGTCCTTTTGCCCGCCGGCTTCATGCTCGTCATCTCCTTAGTCGTCATGACTTTCCTCAGCATCTCTGTCTTCTGCGTTCTGATTCGCCCACGGCCAGGGGATGGGGGCGGGGACAGGATGCAGGTTGACAAATCAAAGCAGAGGGCTGTTAAAACCATCATAACCATAATGGGAGTTCTGTGGTTGAAGTTTGGTTGGAATGCGGCGGCCGTTGTTGTGGTAAGCTACTCTTCAGCTGTCATGGGTTGTATCATGCAGGCGGTCTACTTATTGTTCTCTCTGCCCGCCAGTCTGACGATGTTTCTGCTGTTTCTACAAAGAAAAACAAACAGGTTGGAGGTTCAACACTGAGTGAGAGTGAGGAGGACTGGCCCAGGTTTAAGTCCCCTAATGCTGCAAAAGAGAAACACAACTTCCCTCAACTTATTTGGAAAGCTGAAGGAAGTTCTGGAAGTTCTCATTATTTGGTACAAGCTACAAGCTGGTCCTTGGGAACCTCGTCCCCCAAACCCCTGATACAAGTGGGTTTTTGTTTGTTTTTTTTTCTAGACCAACATCATCATATCAAATCTTGAGTCGGTGTTCATTCTTACAGTGTTTTGAAACCAACTCCAAACATTTCCAGTTTAATTTAAGACTTTCCAAATATTATTGGACCAAAGGACTCAAATCATGAAGGTATGGCATGAAGAGTCGTGTTAAGGAGGTTCTGACGCTCTATTAAAATGTATCCACCCTTTTACAGACCCTGCTTACACAATATCGGCTTATGGGAACAAGTCTTTTTGGACCGCAGTGCATCGCAGGATGACTTAATTAGTTTGGCCACTATGAAAAACTGTCTTCAAAGTCAAGCGATCTTCCTCGGGGCTTGTTTTAGACCAGCAAAGTGTTGGCACCACTTTGGAATCAGTTCTCGTCCGGAGCCGGTTCTTTAGATGTCGAAATGCAAAGAACTGGTTCCAGAGTAGACACTGACTCCTGAACCGGTACCTGAACCACCCCGGTGGAAAAGGGGTATGTATCTTGTCTATAATCGATACAATTCCTGGTTTCAAGTTTCAGTTCTTTATTTAATCAGTTCTATTTATTCTATTATGTTGTATCAATATATGTATGGGGAGTTGATTATCATTATTATCATGATATTCTATATTTTATAACATTTTCATATTTTAATGTTGTTTAATTTGATTGGAAGCAACTTCATTTCCCTGCAATTGTACCTGATCTTAAATACTAAAGAATAAAATTAAACAAATAATTTGAAACAATACGTTTCTTTCTCGACATCTTGGTGACAGTTCTGCAATAACTAAACTTATGTTGTTCAGTAGCTAACGTTTCTTTATCAGGTGCTACTGATGTGTTGAAGGGATGAATTCACTAAAGCAGGAGGCAACTAAAAGACTTTCAGAGTTCATGTGGCGTCGGACTAATCACAAGAAAGTATTTGGTCTCCTCAAGTCTGAGCAACGACCTGGAAATTCAGAGAAAATATTGGTACACCAGTTTCAGAGTCGACATTGTGACAGTGAGACATGACGGACGTAGGTAAACATTGTGTTGATGGTAACATGATGTTTCTGTTTATCTTCTTTGTCTCTGAAAATACTGGAAACTTCTGTTATCATGTTGTTTAAACATCGTCCACGTTGATCCCAGTTTCTGACGCACTAGAAGTGGGCAGAACAACTTCCCAGGAAGTGGGATCATCCGAGCAGCACTTGAACGCAGCATTACTTCGAGAGTGGAATCAGATGGAAGTTAAATGAATGTATTATATATACAGAAAAACAGCTGATCTGTGAGGTTTATTGACCCCAAATCAACCAGGACAATAATACTCTAACTAATAAAGTTTATCATGAGGAGCTGACCAGCAGAGGGCGATGATGCATCTGATCTGTGACAGTTTGAAACATGCGTCTAACTAAACATCTGTGGATCTAAACTGATGGCTGTGATCTGATCTGAAACGTTCATGAACAGACATGAAACTATTTCATGACGCAAATACAGAAAATAACCCAAACAACACCCCCCTTCCCCACTAACCCACATTAATTCACGTTCAACATGTAAGAATTCCCCACCTGTCGATTTCAAACCATCAGAGAACAAACACATCACTCGGTAACTGCTGCTAACTGTAGCAGCTATCAGCTAGTTAAGTCAGTTAGCTGTACAGCTAGCAGGCTACACTGGGTGCATGGGTAGAGTTCTTGTTTACATTTCTAGCACAGGAGCGGGCTAGCTGGTTAGCATGCTAACTTCAGTATGTCCTTTTCTTCACATTCTGTTTATTATTTGAGTTACTTTTTTTCATGTTTTCTACTAAAATTCTTCCACATTGAACCTTTGAGCATGCAACAGCTACAGATGACACGAGAGGACGAAGATTATAGAAAAGTGTCCTTTCAAGAGATGAAACAACAAATATATCATTATTATACCTTAAAATAAGTCAAAATGAAAAAAAAAACTTTATATATAAATATAAAAATGAGGACTACAAAAACAGAAAATAACTTCATAACATCCATCCATCCATTATCCGTACATTATATGTACGCCGCTTAATCCTCTGTAGGGTCGCGGGGGCGCTGGAGCCTATCCCAGCTGACTTAGGACACCCTGGACAGGTCGCCAGTCTATCACAGGGCTACACATACAGACAAACAACCAGGCACACTCTCATTCACACCTACGGACAATTTAGAATAATCAATTAACCTCAGTATGTTTTTGGACTGTGGGAGGAAGCCGGAGTACCCGGTGAAAACCCACGCATGCACAGGGAGAACATGCAAACTCCACACAGAAAGATCCCAGGCGTCCTGACCGGGACGCGAACCGCGGATCTTCTAGCTGTGAGGCCGCAGTGCTAACCAATGGGCCACTGTGCAGCCCAACTTCATAACAGTGTCCTAAAATAGATTGTTAGAAAAACTCAGACATCTTTTATCCTTTTTAACAAAAATTAAAAAAACTTGATGTTTGAAACTTCATGTAGAGAAAAATAAAAACAGAAATTAATAAAAGGATTATTTTACAGAATCACTCCCAAAGAATCTGGGACTGATTGTAGTTCACAGGAGGATGACTGAGTCAATGATATTTATTATTTTCTGCTTCATGTTCTCCTCCGTCGACCGAAGATCAGACGAACTGCTTGGGCTTCTGGGTGGGCGTGGCCTGTGGTGGGAGGGGCTTGTGCTTCTCCAATGTACCTCCCTGATCGCCATGGAGATGAGCAGGGGAGTCAGCTGCTTTAATAAAAACAACAAACAGGCACTTTATTTTATTTTATGTTTTGTACCACAGTCACCTTCTGGTTGGCTCTTCAAACAGACACTCAGAACAGAAACATGTTACATTGTCACTGGAAATAATAAAACCAAAAACCAAACTCATCAGATAAGAACGACCTCATGTGACCTGAAGTCTGGTCCAGATGTTTGTGTGTTCCTTACTCTGTATCCTGGACAGTGCATACTCCAGACCCTTCATGGCTTTGACCTGGTTACTTTTGAACCGGGCGAGACCGAACTCCTAGAGGAGAGACACAAAGAGTTCAGATCAGATCTCAGCTCCTCACTCAGTCTGCAGATAAACATCACTGAGACACACAGACTCCATGTTTCTACTCAAAGACAGAAAGAGGTTCATGTAGAACATTTGCTGAATGAACAAGAAGGTCCAAATAATGCAGAATGAGTCAGAGACAGAGTTTCACAGAGTTTATAAAGTGTCTCCAACTCAACAACTCACTAAACTGACACATTTGTTAAGGGAGTCTGGGGACTTTCTCCACGGGGACAAAGAAGTCGCCTATATTGTTCCTGTTTAGTGTCTTTGTAACATGTGACATGTTCAGATCAATAACATGTTTCTTCTTTCATAAATGGAGTGTAAATGGTGAAATCAGTGTAAACAGTGTGTTCAAACAGCTGATCAATGTTGGCAGGTAAGACTTTAGCACTTTAGACACAGAAGCAGACAGGCTGGTACAGACATGCTGCCACAAACTGACACTTTTTACAAGGAGACAAACAACTTCAGCTGAAACATTTAATGCTGAATTTACAACAAGGACACAATGAGTCAGAATCTGTCAGAGACACAGTTTCATAATGGGTATAAAGCTTTATGCTACTCAACAACTCTTAAAATTAGCAGATTTATTAAGGGAGTCTGGTCAAACTGGTTAATAATTGGATTCATGTATTACATTTATTGCTGAATTTACAAGAAGGACACAGTGAGTTACAATCTGACCGAGACAGAGGTTATAAAGTTATAAAGTGTGTTTTAACTCAACAACTCTTAAAAATCACCACATTTGTTAAGGGAGTCTGGTACTGTTGTGGTGACCATGTGTTGGTTTAAAGACGTACTGGGCTCAGGTTTGTGCTGCTCTTCCTCTTCAGTTTCTCCTCCAGCTGTCGGCTCACAGACAGGAAACCCATCATCTGGATCAGAACCAACAAACAAGACACAGGAGGTTTTGTTGTTAATCATTTAAAACTAGATACTCACATCAGGATGCACCTCGCTAAAACCGTTTTACATGAACACAGTTATTATTATTTCATGTTATCAATCTGAATATGAGAGAGGTTTAAACTATAAAACTCTCCTCTGGAACAGTGAATAAAATCATACACTTTGCTCTGTATCTAACGTTTCAAAATGAGCAGTTAGTCAGACTGGAAAAGCAGGTTCGTTATGTGAGAACACCGTTTAATCGAGCCACTGGACCGACACCGTCATATTCTCTCCAGTTTGACCCGCGGCTGCAGCAGCAGCTCCAGCTGCCGGCTCTGCCGGTCGATCTCCTGCCTCAGCCCCGACGCCTCCTCCTCGTACCCGGCCACGGTTCTCTCCACGACCGCTAAGATCTCCAGCGCGGCGGTGGTGAGTTTCTCCGCCACGACCCCTCTCAGTATCTCGGCTTTAGACATGCTGCTGGAGCCGGCGGCGCTCTCAGCCTCCATTGTCTCCGAGGATCTAGCTCCGCATCACCGCCGCACGGAAGTCTGGCTACCGGTAGAAAATTACGCGGGAATGTTTGGAGCGGATGTTGCGCTGGTGCAGGCGCGAATGTCGTCCGGCTCGAAACAGCCGAGGAGGAACGACACTTCTCTTCGATCGACGGAAGATGGCGCCAAAGTAATAATGATAATAATAACAATAACTTTATTAAGGAGCACGTTTCACAAACAAGTTACAAAGTTAAGCTTATAAACGCAGTAAACAGATAATATAATGGGTTAAAGTCCAACAAAGACATAATGTATGAAATAATTAAAATAGTTACAATACAATTAATTAAGAAAAAGTGATACGGTAAAAGTGAGTCTTAAAAAAGGATTTTAAAGAGGATACTGAATTTTCCTGCCTGAGATCTCCAGGCAGGGAGTTCCATAGCTGAGGGGCCGGATATAGGCAGGGCTCTGACCATTCAAGGCTTTTAAAAATAAAATCAATTCTAAAACTCACAGATAACCAGTGAAGGGCAGCAAGGATTGGCGTAATGTGGTCACATGTTACACTTTGTACGAATTAAAAACCTAGCAGCAGCATTTTGTATCAGCTGCAGACTTTGGATGTTCCGCCTGCTGATACCAGAGGAAAGTGCGCTGCAGTTGTCCAGTCTGGAGGAGATAAAAGCATGGATGACATTTCTAAGTCTGCAGGGGAGAATAATGACCTGATCTTGGTTTGCTGTCTCAGCTGGGCAAAACAGGACTGCATCACTTTTCTCACCTTAGCATTAAAATATAACTCTCAGTCAAAGATGACACTGAGACTGTGGGCAATACATTTTGGCGACAAGGATGGGATTGGACGCTCTGCTGGATCCCACCTGAAGTCAGGCACTGGTTCAGACAGCAGATGCTCCATCGAATAAGTAGGACGGTGTTATGAATCATTTGCTCAAATTTGAAAACCCAGGTTGTTCACGTAAGGTAATTCCTGTGTGGTAGTGAGTTCATATGTAAAAGGGTCCATGAGGGACGCCAATTTTCCATGTAAATCCTGGAAATCCGTGTGTAAGGGTATTGGACTTTGTGTTGAAACTGAAAAAACCAAAGCAGCAAGAGGCTGTTGTACCTAATAAGTAAAGCATGTAAAAGAACTGATTATATATATATATATATATATATATATATATATATATATATATAGCCACATGTATATATATATATATATATATATATATATATATATATATATATATATATATATATATATATATATTTAGGGATAGAATGGTTTATGAAAACCACCTGAAAGAAATTGAATAGGAGTGATTCGTGCAAACCTGATAACAGGAAATATAATGAAATAATTGCACATAATCAAATATAATAATTTTATAATCCGATATGAGGTACTGCAATAATGATATGATACAGTATAATATCATATGAGAGGCCCCACTACAATAAAATGGCCGTATGACTGAAAATATTTATGAAATAAGTATAAAGAATAAACAAGGGATGGTGCTCAGAACAAATGTGCTAAACAAACCACCTGCCTGAGTAAGTTTGGAAGTCTGCTTGACACCATACGCTTGTATGGAAAGATCAGAGTGATTGTGAATTTGTGTGAATGATGAGCCCACTGGACCTTTGAACACGTTTGTCCCAGTGAGTCAGTGAAAGACAGAAGGAACAAATCTATCTGACCCTCTGACACATGGGGAAATAATGTCCTGTGGTGGAGCTCCAGCTGTACTGCAGCAGAGAGCGTCCTCTGGTGGAGCTCCAGCTGTGCTGCAGCAGAGAGCGTCCTCTGGTGGAGCTCCAGCTGTACTGCAGCAGAGAGCGTCCTGTGGTGGAGCTCCAGCTGTGCTGCAGCAGAGAGCGTCCTGTGGTGGAGCTCCAGCTGTGCTGCAGCAGAGAGCGTCCTGTGGTGGAGCTCCAGCTGTGCTGCAGCAGAGAGCGTCCTGTGGTGGAGCTCCAGCTGTGCTGCAGCAGAGAGCGTCCTCTGGTGGAGCTCCAGCTGTGCTGCAGCAGAGAGCGTCCTCTGGTGGAGCTCCAGCTGTGCTGCAGCAGAGAGCGTCCTCTGGTGGAGCTCCAGCTGTACTGCAGAGAGCGTCCTGTGGTGGAGCTCCAGCTGTGCTGCAGAGAGCGTCCTCTGGTGGAGCTCCAGCTGTGCTGCAGCAGAGAGCGTCCTGTGGTGGAGCTCCAGCTGTGCTGCAGCAGAGAGCGTCCTCTGGTGGAGCTCCAGCTGTGCTGCAGCAGAGAGCGTCCTCTGGTCGAGCTCCAGCTGTACTGCAGAGAGCGTCCTGTGGTGGAGCTCCAGCTGTGCTGCAGAGAGCGTCCTGTGGTGGAGCTCCAGCTGTGCTGCAGCAGAGAGCGTCCTCTGGTGGAGCTCCAGCTGTGCTGCAGCAGAGAGCGTCCTCTGGTGGAGCTCCAGCTGTGCTGCAGCAGAGAGCGTCCTGTGGTGGAGCTCCAGCTGTAGTGCAGCAGAGTCTCTACATGCTGACAGACTCGTGGTGAGTCCAGGTGTCAGCTGTGGAGCAGTGTAGCAAGACTAGCCTCTTCAGGTAACAATCAAACTGAACTGGGTGCATGTCTGTAGCGTATGGTGTGTCTGTAGTCCTCTGGAGCCGGATGGAACATGGATCTGGTGGACTCTAACCATCAGGCCTCACAGAAGGGCGTCGTCTCTCCACATATTGATCATGATGTGAAACAAAGCAGCCTGCAGTCTGAACCGGATGCTGACAGTGTGAAGTGTTGAGTGACTCGGCCTGTGCTGAAGTCACAGCCGACACTAAAGTAAAAATCTTCAGAAGTTTTGATGCAGACTGAAGGTTAATGACATCTACAGGTATGGACTCTATTAACACAGTAACATGTAAACTCATACACCAAGGAGGTACAAATGAATCCAAATCTATCAATAATCATGATAAATAAACTTGATCAACACAATAAGATATCAGATCTACAGGTGGTGATACAGAGCTGCAGGTAGTTTGGGTCATTATTCACTGTCTGACATTAAGAAAGATTAGAAATGAAGAAGTTAACAACTAGAAATAACAAGGTGTGGAGTAACAAATGGATTAATATCAGACAAACTCATCTCCCATCCACAGTCTGTAATGTTACAGAAGGCTCCCACATTAGGCCTTAAAGCCAGCTGAACACATATGATGACAGTATGATGAGGTGTAAAGTGTTCTCAGGTCAAACAGCTTCCAGCAGTCGGCCTGTTGACTGATCTCTGTTTCCTGGAATATAACAAACAGAGGAAACATTCAAATTCTTAACGTATGTCAACAGCTCCAGGTGACATTAAACAGCCTCCAGGTGTCACATGATGCTGTTAACCATCACTCCACCTTTATTCTATATTCTATATTTGATTACAGCTGTTAACGAATGGTTGTATGAACATGTGTGAACTTATCAACATCCTCCACCCACGATAACGTTCAGAGGGAAACGATGCACAAGGAAAGATAAAGACACAAATATACACATACTGTCCAAAACTCATTCATCAAACATCACAGAACTAATGAAATACTAATGATAATAATACATGTACGTGTGTATATACACACTAACTAATGACTGATGATCTATAATATCATCAGACAGTGTTTAATAGTGTTTCAGGGGCCTGAAGCAGTGAAAGCTGCTCTCTGGGTCACTGACATGTTCTAAAACCAGCAGGAGAGCAGAGCTGAGAGGAGTCTGGTCCAACATCAACTTATCAGAACCTGCAGCATCAGTCTGACTGAGGACAGCTCGTCATATCAACGTCAACCTGTCAGCTGAGCCTGAACATCGTGTCTCACCTTCTCCAGCTTCATAAAGTCCAACACATCTCTGGTCCGCTGTGCAAATGTTGGAGGATGAGTGATTGTAGTTGAAGCCAGAGCGAGCGTGCAGCTGTCGCTCACAACATGTCGGGACTGTGGTGAAGTGAGAGTCCAGATCCAGATCCAGCTGCGTTACTTGGACCTGGTGTTGGCAGTAAGAGGACGGTTAGATCAGCTACAGAACACAGAGGTTCCACTGAGGGCCCGTCCATAAATATTATCAATATGGTTCATCAGGTTATAGCAGGTCATGTGACCCAGAGACTCCAGATCCATGCTGGTGGTTTCACTGCTCTGGATAATTAGGACACGCGTCTTTGTTATGGACTTTAGTGCTCGTCATGTTTTATATGAATATTTGTTATCAAGTCAGCATTTTTCTCTCAGAAGCTTCCAGATCACTCAAAATGCCACAAAAGTCTTCTTGTTGACTGAGACTCAGCTCTGTTTATTGATTATAGCTCCTCATGTTTTTGTCAATAACACTTTCTTTGTATAATGTGAGCTGAGCCGGGATGAGCCCCGTCGACTGAGCTGTCAGTCTACAAATGTAGCGTCTGTGATCGGGAGGAACCAGAATCCAATAAAAAGAGACGTGTCTCATCCAACCAGGACTGAGTTTGATTCAAGGGGTCACATGACCTGGAAGCTGCTGAAGAAGCTGCAGCTAATATCTATTTCAATGTTTCTGTTGTTGTTCTTGTCAGATGTAGTTTGTGAAACAGCTGCAGCTCTTGATACAGTCCAACATCGTGGAGACAGTGAGACATTCACTGACATTAAGAAATACAAGAAGACAAGTTAACCTGAGGCCCGACATCAGCCCTCGGCACCTACTGAACAAATATGATGACATGTGAAATGTTCAAACAGCTTCCAGCAGTCGGCCTGTTGACTGAAACTCTGTCTCCTGAGAAACATTACAGTTCTTAACATATGTCAACAGCTCCATGTAAATACACGTTAGACCAGTTAAAACACGACACGTAGCGTAACAGGACGTTGGCCCTGATCACGACACCGTGTTTGTTTCAGTCCCGTCACGTGTCGCCTTTGTAGGAGACGAGAAATGTTTCCAGTTAAACAGAGTTCAGTGGATTCAAACCACCTGGAACTTGTATAAAGAAAATGCTTCTGCTCTCTCCCTCTGTAATATTCAGGGAGATGAAGGTTCAGTCAGTAGTTTGACTGCAGCAGTACTCTGAGTATGTTTCCTCATTACACTTCAGCTCACATCGCTCACACAGCAGAAACATCTCTTCCCGTGGTTTGTCATGTATGCAGGCCGTCCATGCACACCGTGTGGCTCGAGGTGGCTCGTCTGTGCCACAGTTCACAAACCAGGACGATGAGATGTTGGACGGGAGTTTTAGAACAAGACGGGCTGACGGAGGTCACTGCAGGTGAACTGGCCTGATGCAGCTGCATGCACACTGCGCCAAAACATACAGACACGATGACTCTAACCGAGAAAAACGCCAGCTTGTCACCAGTATTTCTACTGTGAAGCTGAAGAAACCGGCGAGCTGAGGTCTTTGAATGAGACTTCACGTCGTCTTTGCCGTGAGACAATAATATCGTCTGTCACGGCGTTTGGCCGCGACAATATTGTGATATGAAATGTGAACATCGCCTGCTGGAGGCAGGCCGATTATCAGGGCTGATGTTCAGGTGTTCTGATCAACGGTATCGTGGTTATTCTGTCAGATCGCAGATGAAATACATTTCTGGCTAGTTTGATGATGCAACATCCTGTCAAACAACGCCGTCTGATTGGTCACACAGTTAATACCCTATAAACACTGACTAATCTAAATCTGCAGATGAACTAAATGCTTTAGATGAATGTAGTGCAGTGGAAATATAAAGTACTCAAGTAAAGTTCCTCTAGTTGGACTTCAGAACAGAACTTCCTCCAGCTGGACTTCAGAACAGAACTTCCTCCAGCTGGACTTCAGAACAGAACTTCCTCCAGCTGGACTTCAGAACAGAACTTCCTCCAGCTGGACTTCAGAACAGAACTTCCTCTGAATTGTAATTTGGCTGATTTCGTTGCTGGTTGTTGATATTTTGACACAACAAGTTTCATCTTTACTGAATGATCATCGGTACCAAACATCACTTCTCAGCCTGCTGGGTTTCTAATAATGTGTTATGGGCCCAGAAGAAGCCACACGGGTCGGGCCCTGTGGCCCACACCTGGGACTGCTGCTCTTTAACTTCAGGACTTGTTCTGAATGACTCACCTGGTCTAAATGAAGGACAGATCCAAAGATCACTGGTCTGTTTTTTTAATCTGTCACAAAGATTCACTTCTCCTCTGAGACCTTGTATATGACCAGTTGTGTTGAAATGAGAAAACCTTCAGAACCAGCACATGTTGTGACCCGGTTCCTCCCTTGGATAACAGCTTCTGCCCTGCAGCTCTAAAGAGGATTTACATGTGAGTCACTAACCAGGTCCTGTTTGCCTTCGCCGGCGGCGGCAGGTGTCAACAGGTGTGCTGCGAGGAGAGCAGCATAAATACCTGTCGTAGAGACGCTCTCAGCATCAGACGGTCTTCAGGTGAAGACAGAAGAGAAGCTGAGAGAAGCAAACATGGTCCGACTGAGCCTCATCGTCCTCGGCCGTGAGTATCCTCTCAGATGTAGTGGAGCACATTCATACAGTCCAGTGCTCACTGACTGACTGAGGAAATGTACTTAGTTACTCTCCGTGACTCCGTATGTGTCACTGACTTTCTGCCGACACACATGTTGTCGTTTCTAATGATGATGTTGGTGCTGAAGGTGAACTGATCCCAGGTGATGATGTTCTGAACCCTCACAGGGTCCAGACACGTTCACACCTTCAGAGCAGCTTTGACTCACAATAATGTGTTACAGTGTTGTGTTACAGTGTTGTGTTACTGTGTTGTGTTACTGAGTTGTGTTACAGTGTTGTGTTACAGTGTTGTGTTACAGCGTTGTGTGACTGTGTTGTGTTACAGTGCTGTGTTACAGTGCTGTGTTACAGTGTTGTGTTACAGTGCTGTGTTACAGTGCTGTGTTACAGTGTTGTGTTACAGTGTTGTGTTACAGTGCTGTGTTACAGTGCTGTGTTACAGTGTTGTGTGACAGTGTTGTGTTGCAGTGTTGTGTTACTGTGTTGTATTACAGCGTTGTGTTACAGTGTTGTGTTACTGTGTTGTATTACAGCGTTGTGTTACAGTGTTGTGTTACTGTGTTGTGTTACAGTGTTGTGTTACAGTGTTGTGTTACTGTGTTGTGTTACAGTGTTGTGTGACTGTGTTGTGTTACAGTGTTGTGTTACTGTGTTGTGTTACAGTGCTGGCTGCAGCTTGGTGTTTCACTGGAGCTGCTGGTGAGTTTTATTCTGCTCGATCATCATCATTTTTTACTGTTCTGCTGCTTTTACAGCTTGTTATTAAATGATCAGTCTATTAGTGTTAATATAAAAACATGTATTTATTTTAATGTTTATTTAACAGGGACAATACGTACAACATTGCCACAGAAAATGGGAAGATGTGATGCATAAAAGACGTCTAGCTTCAGCTAATTTGCAGTCTTTGTACCTGGTCCGGTTTTAGAGTAGAATGAAATATTCTGAACAGTAATGTAATATGTAATGGTGATAAATATATCATGTAAATGATGTGATGATGTCACTGCCTTCAGTCTCACCTGTGTGTGTTCACAGACGGAATGCGAGTCAAGAAATATAAGTGGTCAACACGGTTGTCCTGCGGTGAGTCAACACACACTCGTCTTTCTGTCCTCGTCGATACGTTCAGTCTGTTTGTCAACTCGTGACCGAATGAAGCGACGTCCTCACTGTGAGACACTTCTCTCTCCTCCAGGATCTCGCCAGGTGATAAAGGTGAAGTGTTACAAGAACAGATCAATGTGTTCTGGACCGATCTACACTCGTGTTGCTGCGAGGTGTCTCATCAGGCGCTCGACTCGTTACGTAAAGAGGTAAGACAACATCCACATGATTCATGTTCCGTCTGCTTGAGGGCGACAATAACTTGTTATTATGGGACAAATGTAGAGATGAGTGAGTGTGTGCGGTCCACCTCTGGTTCTGGTTCTGATCATGTCTCCTCTCTGTTTCCAGATGTAACATGAAGAGGTCCTGTCGGGTCTCAAACCGCTTCTCCAGGGGTCAATATGCCTGCAAATACAGGTGTGTCAGGAGGCACCGATCGAGGAGGAGGAGGTGGAGGAAGTGTCACCGGGGTCACTGTCACTACTATAGAAGGAAGAGGTGTCACTGGCAACGTGTCTTCTTATTTTTCCGTAGGCGTCACTGTCACTACTACTAATAGTAAGTACACACACACAGACAGTAAAGTAACACATGTGCTATTATTGATGATTAAAGCAGCAGTGTGTGGTTCTGGTTCTGGTTGTGGTTGTGGAGCAGAACTCCAAACTGACAGTATTAACAGTGAGTAATAACACAAAGGTGGTTCCATCAGTGGATAAAGCAGCTGTTCTCAGAGGAACATCAGGTCCAGAACACTGTGTGAAGCTCAGCTCAGCTCAGCTCAGCAGAGCAGAACCCATCAGAACATGGTTGTTGAACCCAGCTGATAATAATCCTCAGCAGCTGGTTAACACGCACACAGAGACAAAGCTTCAGTCCAAAGTGATGAACTTTATCTTTGAGGGTCCATCAGTGATGTTGTTCATGTGACAAATCACTGCTGTGTTTGTGTTCATGTTGTGTTTGTTTCTCATCGCTGCTCCCGTTTCTCTGCAGCTGAGGACCAATCAGCTGAGGCCTTTCAAACTCTGCTGTTCACGGCTGTGGACAGAGCGCTTTGAAGACCCGTCAGACTGATCGCAGGTCAGATCGGAGCTGAAACTGGAGATCCTCGTCCTCCGTCTGAAGTCGTGTGTTGAAATGATTCAAACATGTTCAAACTGAAGGATTTGAAGTGAATAAAATCCAAGTTTTCCTCCGACAGCATTTGTTTTGTGTTGACTTTTATTTGTCCCTGTGCAGCTTTTATGACATTATGGATTATTTCCTTTCACATAATGGTTTGGTTGTGGCTAACCGACACACACCTCGCTTCAGTGCAGATAAACAACAAACTCAACCGCAACCGCAGACTATAAAGAGCCCGAGCATCGTTCTCAGTCTGCACGTTTGATGCCAAGTCAGCTTCTGATGTCTGCAGCTTGGATCAAATCTTTAAGTGATATTTTTTACCTGCAAGTTCAACACCAGATCAAGACACACATGACAAGGACGCTGAGTGTTTGTCTCAGATTCACTCAGAGTCACTTCCTTCATCTCTGTAATCTTTGTCTTCACCCTCCAGCTTGTGATCCGACGGTGCTGCCACCTGCTGGTGTTCTGTCTGTCCTGCATCTCCACTGTCCTCACAGTCTTTATGGACTCAGGTCCACAGGTGGCACTGAGTCTCGGCCTCACAGAGACCTGTGGTTCTGGTTCCTTCTGCATGAGCAGAGCTTTATTATTTCAACACATTTCCTTTTTAAAGAAATACACTAAGTACAGCTCCACATCAAGAGACCAGAACTGTCTCTTTAAACCAGTTTGTTTCAGTTTCCATCTCGTCACCTTTTACTAAATACATCTTTCACATGTCAGTGAGTTGTTAGTCGTTAACTTCAACAGTTTGAGGCTCAAAGGATTCAAATCCTTCAACATTTCACAATAAAAGCAGAAACAGATGTTCTGTATCAGAGTTGGTTTTCTCTCCTCTCCGTCATCATGTGACGACCCCTCACAGTTATCTGGTGACCCTCTGGAGGGGCTCCACCCCGAGGGTGGAGGATTAACTTGTGTCTTCGTCCTGTCAACTAAATGTCACGTGTGCTTCTGTCAGCTGAACCAACCAGTGTCAACCAATCATATCGTGTCATCCAGCCGCCAATCAATCTGAGCGAGCGGCACAGAGCGAAGACTTCCTGTCAGAGAGACGCAGCCCAGTGAACAACTGGAGGGTATTTATGAGAAAGAGGAACCTGGACGAGCACAAAGCTGCTATCTGCCATTAAAACCAGTCGACACGTTTCACCACAAGGACAAACACGTCACTGTCAGCTCGAGCAGAGAGTGGAGAGAAACCTCACAGCTTCAGGTCACTTTACTGGACTCAAGAGGAAGCTGTGGTTTATGTTCAGCATAAAAAACTACAACATGAATAATCTTCAGATTAAAGGTCAGTCTGAGAAGCAGAAAATGCTCCGAGCATCTAAAACCATGAACACTGTTCTGTTGTTGGACTTAAAGGAAGTCTTTGTTCTGCTCATCAGTTCTGATGTGCAGTGTTACATAAACAGGGTGTGTCAACACACAGCTGAAGGGAACACACTGCATGATACTGAAGGATAAAGTCTGTTTAATGTGCAGCTCAACATTTCAGATACAGCAGGTCCAAAAGTCTCAGACCACATTGAAAACCTGGAATACTGTCACATAAACCTGGAAACAGTCACAAAGTTTGAGGATCCAGAAAGTAAATCAAAGCGTCAGAAGTCAAAGAGGATCGTTGTCAGAGTCCGATCAGGACCGAAGGTCTCTAAAGAAACACTTTACAGAAAGTGGATCAGCTGGACACCATCAGAACATCAACACATCAAGCTGAGTTCACTGAGAGACAGAACAGCAACTTCATCACAGAGACAGAACCGACTCAGTGAACAACACAAGAGTCCAATCAGCAGTCGACCCGTCCGACTAGAAGGTGAGCAGCTCCACAGGAAGAGTTCTGGTGGGAACGCCACAGAGACGAGCCAATCAGAGGTGGAGGAGGGCGGGTCTCACGAGAAGAAGCAGCAGGATCCACAAGAACAGAACCGAGAAGGTGAGCAGCTCCACAGGAAGAGTTCTGGCTCCTACGAAGGAAACGTGACTGAAGAAGAAGGAGAACACGTTGCCTGGGCCTGAGCCTGGCCCACCCTGAAGAGCTTCATAGAGAAGAAGGACATCAGCTCTCTCTCTCCATTATATGTGGGGAATGAACGCACAGTGACTAAAGCACCAACAAACACTTATTCTGAACACTGAGACTCACCTTTTAATAAATAATGTAACATAACAGGAGAGTCTTGATCAACGCTGGACGTGATAATAACAACATGTAGGACGCTATTTACCATTACAGCAACATGACATTAATCATCATATAATCATACAGATCAGCATACAGTGGAGATGATAAGCTACTGATTCACACAATTCAGATAGAAGTCCATCAGAGAAGGTCCTGGGCTCAGTGATCCATCTGGTACCATCTGACTCGCTCTTCCAAGTGCTGAAACATCGTAGCCTCTCGTCAGAAATGTCCTGTCCTCAGAGGCAGAGAGGACAGAGTTCAGTCTGTCTCCTCTCGACATGGCGTCAGTGTGTGTGATCAGTCATCACAGAGAACAAGATGGTGTTCAGGGTGGAGCTTGTGGTCTGAAGCGCTCTGAGCTAGTTAATGAGGTTTAACATGAATTCTAACGTGAATTTCACGACATGAAATCACAGTTCTGGTACAGAGAAAACTTAATCACTGGACACAGTCTGTTTGCTGCAAGTTAAATTTCAGACAGAATAATCAAGACTGAATTGACCAGAGGTCCTCATGAGCACCGAGATAATTCAGCTTTATCACAGCTTTGGTAATCTAAATACTATACTTCACATATTACTTTGAACAGCATTTGTATCCTTTTTTTTTTTTAAATTTTTTTTTTTATTTCGAATATGCAAATAGAACATGGCTTCCTGATTGCAGTTTAACAAATTATTTGCACAACATCATATGGAAATGAAGATTTTGAGGAAGCAAAATAATACGATAAAAAGTAAAATAAATGACATATGCGAAAAGGAGTGAGAAGAAGCATAGCTTGTTAGCTCTCACCCCTTTGTCTAAATGAAATATATATATATATATATATATATATATATATATATATATACACACATGCATACACATATACATATATATACATACATACACATACACACATATATACATACTTACATATACACATACACACATACATACATACACATACACATACACATACATACACACATACATACATATACATATACATACCCATACAAATATCTACATACACACATATACACCCACACACACATCCACATTCTTTACCTTTCATCACCATGCCCCATCAATTAATAAATGATAATCACCAATACTCATTAATGACCATTATCCATTATATCCAGTAAATAACATGTGTTTATACATTTTCTTGAACTGGTTGATATTTGGACTTTGCTTGAGTTCCTCACTTAGGTTGTTCCATAGCTTGACACCAGCAATAGATATACAGAAACTTTTCAAGGTTGTTCGTCTGTTTATTCTTTTGAAGTTATGTTCCCCTCTTAATTGATAACCTCCCTCCCGATTTCTAAATAAATTTTGGATATTTTCTGGTAATTGTCTGTTTTTTGCCTTATACATGATAATTGCTGTTTGGTAAGACACAATGTCAGTGAATTTCAGTAGTTTTGATTGTATAAAAAGTGGATTTGTATGTTCCAAGTAGCTGACCTTATGAATAGTCCTTATTGCTCTTTTCTGCAGGATAGTAAGTGACCGTAATGATGTTTTGTAAGTGTTTCCCCAGACCTCAGCACAGTAATTCATATATGGCAAGACCAGTGAACAGTACAGTGTGCGAAGAGAATTATGATCCAGTAATTGTTTTGCTTTGTGTATGACTGCAATGCTTCGTGAAACTTTGGACTGAACATGTTTGATGTGTGGTTTCCAACTCAGTCTGTCATCTATTATAACCCCAAGAAATCTGTTTTCATGCACCCTTTCAATTTCAACCCCATCTAATTCTATTCGCACTTTTGTGTTCCTTGTGCTTTTGCCAAACAACATGAACTTAGTCTTACTTACATTTACTGATAATTTATTCCAGTCAAACCATGTCTTTAGTTTTTTCATTTCCTCGTTTATAACTGTTTCCATTTGTTTAATGTTTTCTCCTGAGCCAAAAATATTTGTGTCATCTGCGAAATTGACCAATGTTAACCACCTAGATACTTTACACATATCATTGATATACAGGATAAACAATTTGGGGCCCAACACTGACCCCTGGGGCACCCCACAAGCAATGTCCAAATATCCCGAGCAGTGATTACCCAACTTTACAAACTGTTGCCTTCCTTTCAGATAACTCTTTATCCAGTCTAACACCAGTCCCCTTATCTCATATTTTTCCAGTTTGTTGAATAGTATGTTATGATTAATTGTATCAAACGCTTTTTTAAGATCGATGAATACTCCTATTGCATGTTTCTTGTTGTCTATTGCATCTGTGATTTCCTCTATTGATTCCATTATTGCCTGTGATGTTGATCTGTTAACCCTAAACCCATACTGACTCTCTGAAAATAATTTGTATTTTTCCAAAAATGCATCCATTCTATTGTTAAAAAGCTTTTCCAATATTTTTGAGAGCTGTGGCAATATTGAGACAGGTCTGTAGTTTGTAAAGTTGTGCTTGCTCCCAGTTTTATATATCGGAATGACTTTAGCAATTTTCATCTGGTTAGGAAATGTTCCAGTTTGAAAAGACAGATTGCAGATGTGTGCTAATGGCTTTGATACCCCTTCAATGACCTGTTTAATTAATGACATATCAATGTCATTATGATCTGTAGATGTTTTATTTTTTAGACTTTTTTACTATGTTGATAATTTCATTTTCCTCTGTCGCTTTCAGGAGCATTGAGTGGGGATTCCTTATTATTAGTTTATCCATGTAGTCTCCATCTGGCCCTGGACTTGGGATGTTTTTCGCTAGCTCAGGACCAACATCTACAAAGAACTGATTAAATCTATTTGCCACTTCATCCATATTATCATTTTCGTTATTATTTATAACAAAATATTTAGGCAGTTTGTTTTGTTTAGCACCATTTCTAATAATGTTGTTTAGCATGTTCCATATCCCTTTCATATTGTTTCTGTTATCATCTAATTTCTTTTTATAGTATTCTTTTTTGCTTAATCTTATAATATTAGTTAACTTATTCTTATATCTTTTATATTTATCTTCTGTCTCTTTTGTTCTTTGTGTTATGAAATTCCTGTAGAGTAAATTTTTCTTTTTACATGCATTTCTTAAACCTTTAGTTAACCATGGATTGCTTTTATGTGCTAGTTTTTTATTATATCTCTTAACGGGACAATGCTTATCATATAATGAAGTGAATGTAATCAATAATTTGTTGTATGCATTATTTACATCTGTTTCATTATATATTGCATCCCAGTCCTTTGCCATTAATTTGTGTTTTAGAGTAGCTATTGTCTCCTCTGTTCTAATTCGTTAACACATTATATAGAAAAACTAGCCACGTTTTGACAGGCTTACTTAACGGCAGTGTGCAAATCAGTTTTCCATTTCAGCAGCAGAACTTAAAACATTATGATCAACATAGAGAAACTGGGATTGGCACACAAGGTACGGCAACACGGTATAACAACACAACTGTCTACAAAGACTCTCTGATCAAACTGTCGTCTTTTGGACTGGAGACTGGAACCAGGAACCTGGAAACATGAACTGATGAGGTCCAGTCAGAGGAAAACATTTCACTGTAAGTCTGGTCCATTTGAACAGAGGAAGTTGACCAGCAGCCAATCAGCTACAGTTATTTAGTTCAGACTCCATATAAGGAGGCTGCATGTTAACCTCTGGGTGTGTTGATATCAAGTCACACACTGAAACTGCTTCATACTCTTTTCTTCTTGCTGATGTTTTGAATCCTTCTGTTGATGTTCAGGTTGATCTTCAGCTCTGGATCCAGAGACGTTGTGCTGCTGTGGATTCACTGTTGTATCTGTTTACATCAACACAACAGCCGTCATCATGTGTGTGTACTTCCTGTAGCTGAGATCAGATCAGTTTCCTGCTGTGTGAGAGTTAAACTCTGGACCGTCTGCAGATTCTCTTCACATTACGTGAGTTTATACATGAAGACGACGACCGAATCAACATGAATCATGTGAAGGCAGCAGCTGCAGGATGAAGCTGCTCCTCCCTCACAGACTCTGTTGGAACTCAACACTTCAAACTTGTCATCTGAGTCTCAGAGATCCTCAGCAGCAGAGGAGGATGTTTGATTGTGTGTTCAACAGTTTGACTGCTATAAAAAGATTTTCATGAATTAGCTAATAACTTGATGAGACACAATTTCTCTTCAGCGCTTCTGTAGAAACATCAGTTTTTCTCCTGAGATTACGATGGAAGAGACTATTGAACTGTTTCTGTCAACACCACTTTGAGTTGAGGTGAAGCTCTGACTGAAGTCAGCACTCAGCAGGGACTCTGGTTCTGGTGCTGGTTCTGGTTCTCTGTCTCCTCTCTGTAACGTCATGCTCATGAAGTAAAGTCCATTTCCCCTCCAGCTCCAGTCAGCAGAACAGAACAGAACAGAACCTCCTGACAGGGGAGGTCAGCATCTACCTGAACTCTGGAGGATGTTCTGGGACCTTCAGACACAGGCGTGTTCATACTACAGTCACCTGACACACATTCACTGCACTCAGGTGAGCTCAAGTTCACTGTGAGACGACCGGCACCAACTGGACCTCTGCTGAACGAGCTCAGAACCTTTAAAGGACAGTACTTCACTTTGATTTTAAGGATTATAATGACCATGATTCCATTAATGAAAGCAATAAAATGGGAAAAATATCTGAGGAGGTCACTTTTACATTCCCTTTGAGTTAGTGTGAGGGTTGTTTCAGACCCGTCATTAAACACACGAAGAAGAAGAAGAAGAAGAGTCAGAGCCGGTCAGGTGTGTGTGTATCTTTGGGAAAGTTAGTTTTACACCTTTTAACACCTTTTTACACCCTCATCTTCTTCCGATCATGGCCGCACTGATCTGCCTGATCACCGTCATCGCACTGACACTTGTCCCTAAAGGTGAGCTGTTAGCACGAGGCTACAGGTGTGTGAGCACATGGCAGCGCGAGCCGGCTTATTTCACACGTGCATCTGTGTTAGTTGTTAATGTCACTTTCATCATTTCACCGCTTCATGACTGACCGGAAGCTGACATGACGACAATGTGAAGGGAGATCAGGACTTATTCAAATAGAAACTTTATCTTCTAGCCTGTTAGCTTCCGTTAGATATTAGCTAATGTTAGCATCCAGCAGCTAAGCTAGCGTATAAAGTGACGTCAGTTGATCTCTGAGTACTTTATCATCTGGATCGATACCTGTGACTGTTTAAGAATATCTGTGTGAGCCAATCAGAGCAGCGCACCTGTACGGCAAGCCGCAGGTGAGCACATATGAGAAGGACCATTTCATCACAGATCATATGACTCAGCATGTTTTCTCTTCTGTGTTCTGGTTCAGCTGCTGGAGGGACCGGTGGCACACGGACCAGAGCCAACCCAGACTGCTGGTTTTAGGGAGGTCTCAGGTGGGTCAGAACCAGTGACGGCTCAGAACCCATGTAGAGAACCTGGTTCTGTTCATGAGGACGGTTTAGGTTCTGAGTGTTTGAGATGTTTCTGTCGGTGCAGATGTTACATGATGGGGAGCTTTAATGTGACCAACAGAACCAGGATCAGGTCCAACTTCTAACCCAGGACCGTGTCTTTCAGCCGGCTTCTCTCTGCTCCAACACTGCACAGCACTGCTACAGGAGATATTAGTCACATTAGCTGTAACCTTTAGTTCAACAGGTGAACATGTCATGAACATTTTCCTCAATAAAACTTCAGACTGCCCCTTTAATTATTTCTATTCTGCATCTTAAATCTAATGTGAGTATTCATTTAATCTCCTGCTTTAGAGCCTTGTTGTTAGTTATCTGTGCTAATAGTCACGGTTCTGATCCATCTCTGCGGCTTGAACTGGTCCGTTGGTTCTGTCCAGACTCCGCTCGGCCCTCCTGCTTCATGTCACAGATCGTCTTGATGACAGTTCATGTTAAAGCTCCACACGTGTTGTGTTATAACTCTGTTTGTGTGTCGTGTGTTTCAGTTTGTGACACGTGAGTCTGTTTTTACTTCATAATCTCTTTCTGTGGTTCCGATCTGATGAGCGTCTTGTCGGGTCTTGAGGCCGTCTGTGAAAAAGGCTTTTTATAATAACTATCAGATATTTAATCTGGGATCTCTGACTGTCTGATTCACATTCAGCTGCTGGTTCTTCATTCATCGTCCGGCTGGTAGTTTTGCTGTCGGGCCTTTTTGTTTTTCCTTCACTTCCTGGTGTCTCTGTTGTCTTGGCCTCTTTCATGTGATGAATGCTGCTGATCTAATGTTTCATGATGCGTTTCTAAAATGTTGAGCTCTCTGACCTTGTTCTGATATAAATCAAACTTCTTTTGAAGGTCTGCAGGTCGTGGTGGTCGTCTCTCATCGTGTGCTCGTTGCTTCAGTTGTTTTCTTGTACTTTTCTCATTGAGTCGCTGTCTTTCTCCTCCATGTGTGTTTGAGCCTTGCTGATGAATGATAACCTGAGTTGTTCTTTAAGGCTGTGAGGTTGTTCTTCATACCTCGAGCTCAGGTGTTTCCTTGTTGACTCCCTCCTGTCCTCAACACTTAGTGTGAGTTCTTCTCATTTGATCATTAACTTGTATTTAGTTTGTTGTTTGGAGTGAACATAATATTTCCTGACACTGGAGCCATAACGGGAGTCTTTCAGAGAGATGTAACCATGTAAGTAAAACTAAAACGTTTGTGTGTGTGTGTGTCACAGTAGAGCAGAAGTAGTTTAGTGTTGGTGGATTTTGAACTCCTTCCTATTGTGGTGTCTGGTCTTGCTTGTGATCAGTACTCTGAACGTATCGTTGCTGTTGTGTGTTTTACTGCCTTTGTGTTTCGTTGTGCTGAACTAGTTAGTAAAGAATAACATGCATGTGATGGTACATGATCAGGGCTGCGATTCTTCCGGATAAATCCAGAAATCCAGCTTTTCCGACCTGAAAATGCAAATCATGCAAATGTGTTTGTTTTGTTTTTTGTTGGGGGTCAGGAGTGCACCAGGCCCGGCGGGTCAGGTACTGGTAAACATGATGACCGGCCACCGCTGTCAACGTCGTTTGTGCCACAGTGAAAGCACCGCACCATAAGTTATCTTTAAATCGAGTATTATTACAAGTCACCATTTGAGTTGAGTGACTGAAATCCTGTCATCCTATTCAAAGGCTGCAACAGGCGACTCACTGAAGCGGGCTGAAGTTAGTTTCAGGTTGGATATTGGGCAGATATTCACTGGGGTCCAGCCGAGACTTTACTGAGGTTCACCCGGTGTGAGCAGCAGCAGGACGGTCAGCTCACCTCCCACAACACTGAATCACTGACGCTGATTTAGGGACCGTCATCAAATTACTTAGCATAAATATATTAATACAAATTTATTGCAGTGTTTTCAACATCGTCCATGTCATGTTGCCCAGTGACTCCAGCAGCACACTGTATCAGTAAACTGGAGAAATGAGGCTCAGTTCTTTCTATTATATCTTAGTGCTTCCTCCATTTTATCTGAATATTCATATGCAGAAATTATGATATATTTTTTTCTCAATTGCTTCGATGTCATGTGGCCCACTGACTTCTGAAACAGATTCTGTTTCCATAAAAAAAAAAACATAGTAATGAAGAAAATAATGGTAAAAAAAAGTTCTCTAATGCTCAAGAGGTTAACATATGGTCAAGCAGCAACTTCTACTATTTTGTTTCATGTCTTAAATTCTGATTCTGAAGTTCTGAAAATGAATCTTACTTTTCAACAATCTCAGCAGTTGTCACCATTTAAAGGGTTATTTTTCAGAATTTTCTTCCGGGACCCCCCGAGTGTTGCTAGGTTAGCGACTCAGAGCACCGCTGCTACATACAAATCTCAGGGAGACACTGACTGCTCTGAGAATTTTGGACAAACTATTTCTTTCTTAGCTGAAGCCGACAGCGGGGCAAAATAAATGTAAAGAGAGACACAGTGGAGCCGTATATATTTTTTGTCCTTTGCCAGTCACACCTACGATGACAGATTATACTTCTTCTGTTCTACTGTTACTAACATTAGAAGTCAAGTACCAGCATGTCGTACTTCAGTATTTGAGCCTTGTGTGAGTTAATATCTGCACCACAAATGATCCAACAGAGATAAAACAGGAACACTGATATAACTTGCTATCATGAATCAGCTGTTTAGTCTATTTCTCTTCAGTTGCTGAGTGTGTTCCAGCTTCCAGCTGTTCTGTTCCACTTGTCTTAAACATTGTCTTTGTTGTGTTTGGTTCTGGACAGCTGCAGCTGAGGGGCAGAACGTCACTCCACCCTGTCAAGCTTCCGGAGTAGATGAAGATGCTACTGTAATTTGCACCCGCGGTAACCAGACGCTGTGATCCAGACGGCCAGCATCCGTCTTATGTGGGCCGAGTGGAGCGTGAGCTGAAGAATGGCAGTCTGTCACTGACTCTGATGAATGTGAGCTTCAGTGACAGCGGCACATTGAAGTGTAGCATTAAAGAGGGTAAAGGTCCTGAAGAGGAAGTTACTACGTCTCTCTTCTGCAGCGTCCACCTGTCAGTTCTAGTCCCAGGTGAGTTTGATCGGTTCAGAATGTCGGTTGTATTTTAAGCGACTAACGATAAAGATGATAATGAGACTTGATACGATGGTGATCTATAGAAATGATGCACAGTTTTTCATCACATCCTGCATATGTGTAGTTTACTCAACCTGCTTTCCAACACCTGAACTATTAAGAAGGTTTAACATGTCCCAGTATGAAGTACCTGAACTGAAGTATGTCTAAAGCACCTGGATGTCCGACTGCATCTGGTCGAACTTGTTCTTTAACAACTCTTCTGTAGTTGTTGTGTCCTTACAGACACACGGCTGGTGAATCTGGACAAAAGCTCTAATGATCAGGAAACAAGTATCAAGTCTGTTCTGTTTCTGTTCAGACTCACAGCTGACGGTGAAACCTGGAGATGAAGCTACTCTTGACTGTCGGGCTCACATAGATGCTTTCATCGAACAGATGGCATGGAACAAAACTGACCTGAAGTCAGAGAAATATGTCTTCATCAGCGGTAACCACTCACATGTAAACTGCCAGCATCCGTCTTTTCGTGGTCGAGTGGAGCTGAGAGATCCACAGAAGAAGGAGGGAGACGCTTCTGTTGTCCTGAAGAACGTCACCGCCGCCGACTCTGGACCCTACGAGTGTGTCGTTTCAATGAGCAGCGAAGAACAACGCAGAAAGACAACAGCTGAGTTCAGACGCATCGTCCACCTGAAGGTCGAAGACTCAGGTGAGTTTCTAGACTCAGATCACAGATTTAAGTTTTATACAGATGCTGACAGCTGATACCTGACACCTCTTTCTGCTCTGCAGGTCCTAAAGCTGGAGGGAACAAGGACGAAGGGAACAAGGACGAAGGGAACAAGGACGAAGGGAACAAGGACGAAGGGAACCTGCGTGGTCGTTCTGGGCTGATTGGTCTGATAGTAGATGGTCTTGTGGTGATTTCTGCTTCTGTTCTCAGCAGCCTCATGGTGAAGAAAAGACTAATGAAGAAGAAATCAGAGCAGCCTGCTGCTGATGAACACCAGCACTTATACACAAAGTCTGTCGAGGTTCAGTGTGAATCTGAAGTCTGAGATTCTCCACCAGGAGGATCTGGTTCATCAGAGCCCACTCATACTGTTCATCTTCATGATTTGCTACCTTAACGTGGTGGAGGGGTTTGAGGACCTTTGACCTGGGAGCTGTAAACAGTGATGTAGTCTGTAGCCTGTGTTAGCATGTTAGCATGTTCGCACTTCCTGGCCCGTCGTCTCAAAGTCTGCTTTTTATTGGCAGAAATGTAACAGAACCTGGAAGCATCAGAACCTTGTGTTTGACACAGATTATTTCCTTTAATCATGAAAATCCAGTTCAGGAATCCCCCAGAGGAACCAGACAGATGCTAACTTCAGTTAGCTACAGACAGACGTCATCACTACAGCTCTCTATTATCTGGAGCCATCAGCTCCTGAAGTGTCTCCCAGAACAACCTCCCGGGTCATCGGGTCGGACTGATGTGCCAGAACTCTGGACAGGCACCAGTCTTTATCTTAAGCTTCAGCAGCTTTTGTTAAAACACTTGCTGCAAAGTTTATCAGCACTTTTTTATTTTGTGTCGCTGCATCTTAACATGTAACAAAGGAGAAGAAGCAGCTGCAGCCTCCACTCTGATGCTCCTGATTATTAGTATGATTAATTAGAAGGTCAAATCAAAGCTACTGTATATATTTTATCATTTTACAGTGAGAAAATATAGTTGTCCATTCAGTGATCAATGTGCTGTGAAGAGCAGGATCAGGATGTGAGAGGAGGAGGGGAGGATTCCCTTCTGGTGGAGTGTCAGGAAGTCACATGAGGTGCATTTCTCTCTACATGAGGTGTCACAGGAAGGTAGATAACATGACATTTACTGTATTAATGAAACATGGATCAGTTGTCTTGGAAAGGCACGATCAGTTCAAACCTCAGCGGGTCACTGTTGTCCATAGTTTCCATCTTCAGGCCTGTGACAGATTATCAGCGCTTTACTTTTAACTATGAAGAACAGGAGGAGCTGTAGCTCACTGCTGCTTCTGATCGCCTCAGTCCTGTGTGAACATACAAGAAGACAAACTGAACATGGAAGTTCTGTAAGTTTTATTATTATGATTAGTTAGAACGTCAAATCAAAACTATTCAGTCTTCTATCATTTTCACTGGGTTTACACAGAAAATGTGACAGACCTGAAGCACTTTGGAAATGCTGCTCATGAATGTTTGATCAGCTTGTAATGTTATTTATGCAAAATGATATACAATTGATGTTTTTACAGCATATTATATCAGCTATTGGGAAGACAGTTTATTGTGTATTTATCAATATTTATTAATCATAGAATATTTCATATTTTCGATGTATTATTCAAAATGAACAAACAAAACATTTTACACATGTAGATCATTTGAACTTGTTTTCAGTATGATTCATGAAGGCAGAGAGGAAGGATCCATTTGTGCTGATTTCTCCTGGATGAGGAATGTTTTGGTCAGAGATTTAGGAAATGTGACAAAATGAATTTAATACATTTGCTTCTCTATTTTGGTTTTTGTGTGAATTTATTGTGTCAAGTCTCTTGAACTGCTGATAGAGCTTAATATCACTGATGCATAATCAATAAAGCCGATCTTACCTTCAGTCCGTGCAGACTGGTCGTGTATTCATATCAACATCATGTCTTTGTTTCTGTCAGTCTAAAGGTTCTGGTATTTTCATAATACATTGTACGTGAACTGTTGATGCAGGTGTAATTTCCCTGAACACTCAGGTCAGTTATTAGCAGTTAAATCATCTGGTTTATACACTATATTGCAAAAAGTATTCACTCATCCATCCAAATAACTGAAATCAGGTGTTCTAATCACTTCCATGGCCACAGGTGTGTAAAAGCAGCACCTGGGCACGCAGACTGTTTCTGCTAACATCTGTGGAAGAATGAGTCGCTCTCAGGAGCTCCGTGAACTCCAGCGTGGTGCTGTGATATGATGCCACCTGTGCAACAAGTCCAGCCGTGAAGTTTCCTCACTCCTAAATATTCCACAGTCGACTGTCAGCGGTGTTATATCACAGTGGAAGCGATTTGGAATGACAGCAGCTCAGTCACGAAGTGGTCGGCCATGTAAACTGACGGAGCAGGTCAGCGGATGCTGAGGCTCACGGTGCACAGAGGTCGCCAACTTTCTGCAGAGTCGATCACTCAGACCTCCAAACTTCATGTGGCCTTCAGATCAGCTCCAGAACAGCAGAGAGCTTCATGGAAAGTGTTTCCATGGCCGAGCAGCTGCATCCAAGCCAAACATCAGCACAATGCAAAGCATCTGATGCAGTGGTGTAAAGCACTCCAGTGCAGTGGAGACGTTCTCTGGAGTGACGGATCGCACTTCTCCATCTGACCTGATGGAGCAGTCTGGGTTTGGCGGTTGCCAGGAGAACGATACTTGTCTGACTGCATTGTGCCAAGTGTGTAAAGTTTGGTGGAGGGGAATTATGGTGTGGGTTGTTCTTCAGGAGCTTAGTTCCAGTGAAAGGAACTCAGAATGCTTCAGCGTACCAAGACATGTTGGACAGTTCCAGCTCCCAACTTTGTGGGAACAGTTTGGGGATGGTCCTTCCTGTTCCAACATGACTGTGCACCAGTGCACAAAGCAGCTCCATGAAGAAACGATGAGAGAGTTTGGTGTGGATGAACTGGACTGGCCTGCACAGAGTCCTGACCTCAACCTGATAGAACACCATTGGGATGAATCACAGCGCAGACTGAGAGCCAGGCCTTCCCGTCCAACATCAACGAGTGACCTCACAGATGCACTTCTGGAAGAATGGTCAAAAATTCCCCTTTAAGTTCGGTTGGTAGAGCAGGCATCCCATGTGCCGAGGCTCTGCAGTGGACCCGGGTTCGACTCCCGGCCTGGGTAGCTTTGCTGTTTGTGTCTTTTAGTGTTTATGTTTCACTGTAGGCATTTTGTCTCTTTAAGGTCTTGTTTCCTGTGTCTTTGTGGTGGTTTTGTGTCTCTGCTGACTAATATATGTCACTGATGTTGTTTTGTTGTCTTTGCGGTCGTTGGATTTTCCCTGTGATTGGTCGGCTTACTCACATGATGCATGTAAAGCATTTGAACCTAAACATCCATGTTTTCATCTACACAGTTGGAATGAAAAGTATTGGTGATATACTTTTGTTACTTTGAGTTTTTGTTGAGTGCTCACACATTAACTTCATGTGTGCGTCTGATGGACACTTAGTGAAAACTGGTTTCCACTTCATGCTCTGTGAACTCTGTTGATGAAGTGAAGGCAGCTAATAAGCTATAAAGAGCCTGAACCACACCAGACGTTTGCATGAAATTTGCACAGTTTGAGTCAACGATGATTGTTTGTATTGACCCCACAATGAAGAGGCAGGAGAATAATCTGACAGAAACTATTTCCATACTGCAGGAATCACAAAGCCACTGAGTGACATAATAAAACAGTCCTGTCGACTCACGTTAACAAACACCTGCAGAGACGCTGCTGAAGGTTTGAAGCACAGAGAGAAAAGATCTGGAACAAACAAGGTGTGTTTTTATTATCTTACTATCAGTTTAGTTATCTTTATACGTAGTTAAATGAGTTCATGTGAACAAAGTGTCGACAGGAAAAGAACAAGCCAGTGAAAGTATTTAAGACATTTGTTTAGAAGTAAATTGTTGAGAAAAAGGTCGTTCCGTATGAACTCACAAAACAAGTGGTGGAAGAACAGAACACATACAACTACATAAACCTGCATAATTTCCAAGTTTGGGGCTTTAAAAACTGATATAAACTGTATATTACTGATCTGAATATCAATCAACTGGAGGCTGGCGTGTAGTTGGCTCAGGAGAGAGACGTCGTTGTTTCCAGTATCTAGTTGTTTTGTGTCTCTTTCTAATTGTATCTAACTTCTGTTTGTGGTGTTGTTTTAAAATCTTTGTGGTTGCTTGGTGTCATTTTGTTGTAATTTGTCTTGTCTAGTAGTTTATTGTGTCACTGAGGAAGTCGAGTGCGTCCTTGTGGTTGTTTTCAGTCTCTATGTAGTAAACTTTTCCTGCATCTTTGTGGTCATTTGTGTCTCTTGGTGGTAGCTGTTATGTATTTGTGGTTGTTTCGTGTTGCCTTGTTGTACATCCGTACATGCTAGGTTGTTGGCATCGGTTTGTATAATGAGAATCTCTTATTTTGAAAGTCTAGCCTGATTGTCTTGCTAAGTCTAAGTAAAACATTCTGGATTTTGATGTTTGTTTCCTCCCGACTCCGCCCCTCTCCTCCTCCTCCTCCTCAGCGCTTCCGTCATATCGATATGTCGGACAACTTCACCAATGACTCCCATCCTGCCTCCAGCGCTCCTCACTGCTATAACACCATCGTCGGCCTGTACATCATCCCCTCTGTCACCGTCTTCTACTTAGTCCTCGTCCTCCCTCCAGCCCTCTTCATCCTCTATCTGGGAATTCAGCGCTCCATTTCCTCGAGTCACTCCGACGTCTTCACCTACAACATGGCCGCCGTTGAGCTGATTGCAGCCGTTAGTTACGTCCTCAACTACTTCAGCAGCAAACACGGTCTCTCAGTGATGAACTATGTCTCGGGCTTCATTGGGTTTCACGTCTGGTTTGGACAGATGCTCTTCCCCATCCTCACCTGTGTGGAGCACTACCTGGCTGTGGTTCACCCCATCACTTACCTGGGTCTGAGACAGGCGGGTGGAGTCAGGATCAGGAACATCACCATTGGGTGCGTTTGGTTGACATCCTTCGGAGTGGGGGGTTTGTTCCTTGTCCTGCTCCGTTATATGGTCCTTTTGCCCGCCGGCTTCATGCTCGTCATCTCCTTAGTCGTCATGACTTTCCTCAGCATCTCTGTCTTCTGCGTTCTGATTCGCCCACGGCCAGGGGATGGGGGCGGGGACAGGATGCAGGTTGACAAATCAAAGCAGAGGGCTGTTAAAACCATCATAACCATAATGGGAGTTCTGTGGTTGAAGTTTGGTTGGAATGCGGCGGCCGTTGTTGTGGTAAGCTACTCTTCAGCTGTCATGGGTTGTATCATGCAGGCGGTCTACTTATTGTTCTCTCTGCCTGCCAGTCTGACGATGTTTCTGCTGTTTCTACAAAGAAAAACAAACAGGTTGGAGGTTCAACACTGAGTGAGAGTGAGGAGGACTGGCCCAGGTTTAAGTCCCCTAATGCTGCAAAAGAGAAACACAACTTCCCTCAACTTATTTGGAAAGCTGAAGGAAGTTCTGGAAGTTCTCATTATTTGGTACAAGCTACAAGCTGGTCCTTGGGAACCTCGTCCCCCAAACCCCTGATACAAGTGGGTTTTGTCACAACGCGGTGAGGGATGTCTTGTCTTAGGTTTTTTGTCCTGTGACTTTCATGTTTTATTTTGAAAAATAACTCTCCTCTCGTTTCAGGTCACTTGCCCTTCCCCTTGTGTCCCCGGTCTGACGTCATCCCTGATCCCTGATTGTTTTCACCTGTGCCCCCGTCCTCATGTGTATAAAGTCTTTGTCTGCCCCTGTCTGCGTCGCAGAAGTATATCGTCATTTATCGAATACGGAAGCCTTGCTCATAGTCACGTCTTGCCAACCATAGCTAAGTATTGTCAAGTTTTATTTTCTGTAATTGTTTTCTTGGGTTGATTGATCTTTGTTTCTAAAGTTCTGGTTAGAGTGTTGATTTTTAGTTTAGGCATTTTGATAGCCCTTTTGTTTCCTCCGTGTGGAGCGCTTTCTGTTGTACCTTTCTTATTCTACTCAGTGCAGATAATTTCATAGCCTTTGTGCTGACCTCTTAGGAGGGATTTTGTTTTCCATTTTAAGATTTTATAATCAAGTTTTCAGAGCAGTGTAGATCCTCCTTCGGGAGCGCTTTTTGTTTTGCTTGTTCCTTGTCCTGTTTGTCTTGTCTGTCTTCAGAAACCTTTCATAGCCGTTGATTTATCATTCATTCCTAAGAAATTGCAATTCAGCAAAATAAAACCTGCCTATACACTTGATATTCTGCATCTGAGTCCTTTCTCCTTGTTTGAGCCTGACAGAATACTTCTGCCATTACATGGACTCAGCAGAAGCCAAGCAGCTCTCAGAGGTTCTGAGAGCGCAGGAAGCCCGTCTAACCAGGCAGGAGGAGTTCCAGACCGCCATGGCGGCCAACATGGGTCAACTTTCCTCACAGCTGCAAGAGATTCTGGGTCACCTCGGCCAATCGAGCCCTGCAGCGCCGCCTCCGCCCACCCCCGTTTTTCCGGAAGCGAATACACACTCCGGAGGAGCGTCATGTAAGCTGGCACCGCCAGCTCAGTATGGCGGAGAGCCTGGGATGTGCAAGACTTTCCTGATCGACTGTTCGATTCATTTCGAGCTCAGACCCCATGCATTCCCCTCAGAGCGGGCGAAGGTGGCATTTATGCTATCGTATTTGACGGGAAGAGCCAAGGCATGGGCGTCCGCGGAATGGAGCCGGAGTTCCGCGGTGTGCGAATCCATAGCGGCATTTCAAGCAGCGCTGACCAAGACCTTCGATCCGGTGAGCTCCCACCGGGAGAAAGCTCAAGAACTTAGCACCTTGAAACAAGGTAATGGTTCAGTGTGTGACTATGCTATTCAATTCCGCACGCTAGCGGCCGAGAGTGGGTGGAACGACACCGCTCTGTATGACGTCTTCCTGAAAGGTTTATCTTCCGCCATTCAAGATCTACTAGTACCTCTGGATCTACCTACAAGCTTAGATGACCTCATCACCCTCGCTATTCGTACCGATAACCGGCGAAACCAGCTCAGACGACAGCGAGAGCCGAAATCGGGAGCGAGAGGAGGAGCGATCTCCGCTCCAGAATCAAGATGGCGGACCTTCTCTCCGGTCGCATCTGAGAAGCCCCCTCAACTCGTCGAGGAACCTATGCAACTTGGCAGAGCTCGTCTCACTCTCGAGGAACGTCAGAAAAGACAACAGGAGGGGAGGTGTTTTTACTGTGGCAATCCAGGCCATCTCATCAGCTCCTGCCCGGCTAAGAAGAAGCCTTCGGTGAGTTCAAATCAGGTCTCCAAGACCAAATTTCGCACCCTCACGCCAGTAATTTTGAACTCATTACATGAAATGAAAGTCATGATTGATTCGGGAGCTGATGAGAGTCTGATGGACTGGGCCCTGGCACACAAATTACAGCTAGCTAGCGAACCGCTAATCACACCTATCCGTGCTCGTTCCCTCAACAGCAAAGAAATATTCAATATCACTCATCTCACCCAACCTGTCAAAATGTCAATTGGCGAACATCATGAAAAGATCCAGTTTCACCTTTTCACCTCCACTTCTCATTCCCTGATCTTGGGACAACCATGGCTATACAAACACAACCCTCATATTAATTGGAAAAATGGACTAATCAGGGAATGGGGAGACGAATGTAAGAGACAGGGACACATGGATCGATGCACTGAAATTAACTTGTTTTCTACCACTCCCGCCACAGACAATGACTACCCCGACCTGACCACGGTGCCATCCTGCTATCATCAACTAAAAGAAGTTTTCAGTAAATCTAAAGCCCTGTCTCTTCCCCCACATCGCCCCTACGACTGTGCCATTGATTTAATTCCGGGATCCACCATCCCCAAGGGACGTCTGTACTCCATTTCGGGTCCAGAACGCCAGGCGATGACTGATTATATCTCCGCTTCCCTGAAGGCGGGGTTAATCCGCCCATCTTCGTCTCCTGCAGGAGCAGGCTTCTTCTTCGTTGGAAAGAAGGACGGTTCGCTACGCCCCTGCATCGACTACAGCCCTCTGAATGACATCACAATAAAGAACAGGTACCCTCTTCCCCTCATGACAACTGTGTTCGACCAGCTTCAACAGGCTAAGGTGTTCACCAAGTTAGACCTGCGCAATGCCTATCATCTGGTCCGCATTAGAGAGGGGGATGAGTGGAAGACTGGGTTCAACACCCCCAGCGGACATTACGAGTATTGCGTCATGCCCTTTGGCCTCACTAATGCTCCTGCTGTTTTTCAGGCCATGATAAACGACGTTCTGAGAGAATTCCTGGACCAGTTTGTCTATGTCTATTTGGACGATATTTTAATTTACTCTCCTGACCTCGCTACCCACAAAATCCATGTCACACAGGTCCTTAAGAGACTGCTGGAACATCAACTGTATGTCAAAGCTGAAAAAAGTCTGTTTCATGCCGATACTGTCTCGTTCCTGGGCTTCATTGTAGCCCCTGGAAGAGTACAGATGGATCCGGCTAAAGTGAGCGCTGTGGCAGAATGGCCTACTCCAGACAGCCGCAAGAAGGTTCAGCAATTCTTGGGATTTGCGAACTTTTATAGGCGGTTTGTCAGGGGCTTCAGCGCAATAGCAGCTCCTCTCCATGTTCTTACCTCCACCCAGGTTCCTTTTCGCTGGTCCCCAGAGGCAGACAAAGCATTTCGGGAACTTAAACACCGTTTCACCACGGCACCTATCCTCACTCTGCCTGACCCTCGAAGACAATTCGTGGTTGAAGTGGATGCATCCAACGATGGAGTAGGAGCTGTGCTGTCCCAGCGGTCTGAGGAGGATGGCAAAATGCACCCCTGTGCCTTCCTGTCACGACGGCTGTCCCGGGCAGAGCGCAACTATGATGTTGGCAACCGGGAGCTGTTAGCAGTAAAACTGGCGTTGGAGGAGTGGAGGCATTGGCTGGAGGGGGCCGAACAACCATTCATTGTCTGGACAGACCACAAAAATCTCGAATTCATCAGAAAGGCTAAAAGACTCAACTCTCGCCAGGCCAGGTGGGCTCTGTTCTTTAACCGATTTTCTTTTACTCTGTCCTACAGGCCGGGGTCCCGAAACATCAAGCCCGATGTGTTGTCTCGACTATTCGATCCCGAGCCAAAGACCAAGCAAACCGAACCTATCCTTCCGCTGAACTGTGTGGTTGGAGCGGTAACTTGGCCTATAGAGAATGAGGTTAAGCAAGTCAATGGTGGCACCCCCTCACCTCGTGGCTGTCCCGACAACCGTCTGTTTGTTCCCTCAGAGTTGCGGCCACAGGTGATCCAATGGGCGCATACCTCGCTGCTTTCTTGTCAGCCGGGAGTCAAGAGAACTATGTACGTCATCTCCCGGAGATTCTGGTGGCCCGCCATGGAGTCGGAGGTACGGGAGTACATCGAGGCTTGTTCGGTCTGCGCACGCAACAAAACGTCATCACGGGCTCGCTCGGGGTTACTCCAACCGCTCCCCATTCCGTCCCGACCATGGGCGGACATTTCGATGGACTTTGTCACTGGGCTCCCGGTCTCACAAGGAAACACCACAGTCCTCACGGTGGTGGACAGATTCTCCAAGATGGCGAAATTCATCGCTCTCCCCAAGCTACCGTCTGCCAAAGAGACGGCAGAGGTCATGATGAACACTGTTTTTCGTGTCCACGGGTTTCCCAAAGACATTGTTTCTGACCGGGGGCCCCAGTTCGTGTCCAATTTCTGGAGGGAATTCTGCCGCCTCATCGGAGCCAGAGCGAGCCTGACATCCGGGTATCATCCTGAAGCCAACGGCCAGACCGAACGCCTCAATCAACAACTGGAAACCGGCCTCCGATGTGTGGTTCACCAGAATCCCTCAACATGGAGCCAACACCTGGTCTGGGTTGAGTATGCGCATAATTCATTACCCACATCCGCTACTGGTCTCTCTCCCTTTCATTGTGCCCTAGGTTACCCCCCGCCTCTGTTTCCAGACAATGAGGGTGAAGTTTCGGTCCCCTCAGCCTACGCCATGGTTCGACGCTGCAGACGCATTTGGGCCGCCGCTCGACAAACTCTAATTCGCCAGGGCGATCGCGTCAAGAGGACCGCGGATCGGAAAAGACTCCCAGCTCCAAACTATCAACAAGGCCAGAGAGTGTGGCTGTCGGCGAAAGATCTCAACCTTAAGGTTTCCTCCAAGAAGCTGGCTCCTCGTTATGTGGGTCCCTTCCCCATTACCAAAATCATCGGACCCGCTGCAGTCCGACTTCGTCTGCCCCGGTCCCTAAGAGTGCATCCCACGTTCCATGTCAGCCAGGTCAAACCTGCCAAGGAAAGTAAGATGATACCTACCACCACGCCCCCACCACCACCCGAGGTCATTGATGGAGGTCCGGTTTATAAGGTTAAACGACTTTTGGCGGTTCGTAACCGGGGCCGGGGCAGACAATATCTAGTGGATTGGGAAGGCTATGGACCCGAGGAGCGACAATGGGTACCTTCTAGACACATAGTAGACCCCGATCTCATCACGGAGTTTCATAGGTCCCATCCTGAACAACCTGGGCCGTCAGGTGTCGGCCCTAGAGGGGGGGGGTACTGTCACAACGCGGTGAGGGATGTCTTGTCTTGGGTTTTTTGTCCTGTGACTTTCATGTTTTATTTTGAAAAATAACTCTCCTCTCGTTTCAGGTCACTTGCCCTTCCCCTTGTGTCCCCGGTCTGACGTCATCCCTGATCCCTGATTGTTTTCACCTGTGCCCCCGTCCTCATGTGTATAAAGTCTTTGTCTGCCCCTGTCTGCGTCGCAGAAGTATATCGTCATTTATCGAATACGGAAGCCTTGCTCATAGTCACGTCTTGCCAACCATAGCTAAGTATTGTCAAGTTTTATTTTCTGTAATTGTTTTCTTGGGTTGATTGATCTTTGTTTCTAAAGTTCTGGTTAGAGTGTTGATTTTTAGTTTAGGCATTTTGATAGCCCTTTTGTTTCCTCCGTGTGGAGCGCTTTCTGTTGTACCTTTCTTATTCTACTCAGTGCAGATAATTTCATAGCCTTTGTGCTGACCTCTTAGGAGGGATTTTGTTTTCCATTTTAAGATTTCATAATCAAGTTTTCAGAGCAGTGTAGATCCTCCTTCGGGAGCGCTTTTCGTTTTGCTTGTTCCTTGTCCTGTTTGTCTTGTCTGTCTTCAGAAACCTTTCATAGCCGTTGATTTATCATTCATTCCTAAGAAATTGCAATTCAGCAAAATAAAACCTGCCTATACACTTGATATTCTGCATCTGAGTCCTTTCTCCTTGTTTGAGCCTGACAGGTTTTTGTTTGTTTTTTTTTCTAGACCAACATCATCATATCAAATCTTGAGTCGGTGTTCATTCTTACAGTGTTTTGAAACCAACTCCAAACATTTCCGGTTTAATTTAAGACTTTCCAAATGTTATTGGACCAAAGGACTCAAATCATGAAGGTATGGCATGAAGAGTCGTGTTAAGGAGGTTCTGACGCTCTATTAAAATGTATCCACCCTTTTACAGACCCTGCTTACACAATATCGGCTCATGGGAACAAGTCTTTTTGGACCGCAGTGCATCACAGGATGACTTAATTAGTTTGGCCACTATGAAAAACTGTCTTCAAAGTCAAGCGATCTTCCTCGGGGCTTGTTTTAGACCAGCAAAGTGTTGGCACCACTTTGGAATCAGTTCTCGTCCGGAGCCGGTTCTTTAGATGTCGAAATGCAAAGAACTGGTTCCAGAGTAGACACTGACTCCTGAACCGGTACCTGAACCACCCCGGTGGAAAAGGGGTATGTATCTTGTCTATAATCAATACAATTCCTGGTTTCAAGTTTCAGTTCTTTATTTAATCAGTTCTATTTATTCTAGTATGTTGTATCAATATATTTATGGGGAGTTGATTATCATTATTATCATGATATTCTATATTTTATTACATTTTTCATATTTTAATGTTGTTTGTTTGATTTGATTGAAAGCAACTTCATTTCCCTGCAATTGTACCTGATCTTAAATACTAAAGAATAAAATTAAACAAATAATTTGAAACAATACGTTTCTTTCTCGACATCTTGGTGACAGTTCTGCAATAACTAAACTTATGTTGTTCAGTAGCTAACGTTTCTTTATCAGGTGCTACTGATGTGTTGAAGGGATGAATTCACTAAAGCAGGAGGCAACTAAAAGACTTTCAGAGTTCATGTGGTGTCGGACTAATCACGAGAAAGTATTTGGTCTCCTCAAGTCTGAGCAACGACCTGGAAATTCAGAGAAAATATTGGTACACCAGTTTCAGAGTCGACATTGTGACAGTGAAACATGACGGACGTAGGTAAACATTGTGTTGATGGTAACATGATGTTTCTGTTTATATTCTTTGTCTCTGAAAATACTGGAAACTTCTGTTATCATGTTGTTTAAACATTGTCCACGTTGATCCCAGTTTCTGACGCACTAGAAGTGGGCAGAACAACTTCCCAGGAAGTGGGATCATCCGAGCAGCACTTGAACGCAGCATTACTTCGAGAGTGGAATCAGATGGAAGTTAAATGAATGTATTATATATACAGAAAAACAGCTGATCTGTGAGGTTTATTGACCGCAAATCAACCAGGACAATAATACTCTAACTAATGAAGTTTATCATGAGGAGCTGACCAGCAGAGGGCGATGATGCATCTGATCTGTGACAGTTTGAAACATGCGTCTAACTAAACATCTGTGGATCTAAACTGACGGCTGTGATCTGATCTGAAACGTTCATGAACAGACATGAAACTATTTCATGACGCAAATACAGAAAATAACCCAAACAACATCCCCCTTCCCCACTAACCCACATTAATTCACGTTCAACATGTAAGAATTCCCCACCTGTCGATTTCAAACCATCAGAGAACAAACACATCACTCGGTAACTGCTGCTAACTGTAGCAGCTATCAGCTAGTTAAGTCAGTTAGCTGTACAGCTAGCAGGCTACACTGGGTGCATGGGTAGAGTTCTTGTTTACATTTCTAGCACAGGAGCGGGCTAGCAGGTTAGCATGCTAACTTCAGTATGTCCTTTTCTTCACATTCTGTTGATTATTTGAGTTACTTTTTTTCATGTTTTCTACTAAAATTCTTCCACATTGAACCTTTGAGCATGCAACAGCTACAGATGACACGAGAGGACGAAGATTATAGAAAAGTGTCCTTTCAAGAGATGAAACAACAAATATTTCATTATTATACCTTAAAATAAGTCAAAATGAAAAAAAAAACTTTATATAAAAATATAAAAATGAGGACTACAAAAACAGAAAATAACTTCATAACAGTGTCCTAAAATAGATTGTTAGAAAAACTCAGACATCTTTTATCCTTTTTAACAAAAATAAAAAAAAAACTTGATGTTTGAAACTTCATGTAGAGAAAAATAACAACAGAAATTAATAAAAGGATTATTTTACAGAATCACTCCCAAAGAATCTGGGACTGATTGTAGTTCACAGGAGGATGACTGAGTCAATGATATTTATTATTTTCTGCTTCATGTTCTCCTCGGTCGACCGAAGATCAGACAAACTGGGCTTCTGGGTGGGCGTGGTCTGTGGTGGGAGGGGCTTGTGCTTCTCCAATGTACCTCCCTGATCGCCATGGAGATGAGCAGGGGAGTCAGCTGCTTTAATAAAAACAACAAACAGGCACTTTATTTTATTTTATGTTTTGTACCACAGTCACCTTCTGGTTGGCTCTTCAAACAGACACTCAGAACAGAAACATGTTACATTGTCACTGGAAATAATAAAACCAAAAACCAAACTCATCAGATAAGAACGACCTCATGTGACCTGAAGTCTGGTCCAGATGTTTGTGTGTTCCTTACTCTGTGTCCTGGACAGTGCATACTCCAGACCCTTCATGGCTTTGACGTGGTTACTTTTGAACCGGGCGAGACCGAACTCCTAGAGGAGAGACACAAAGAGTTCAGATCAGATCTCAGCTCCTCACTCAGTCTGCAGATAAACATCACTGAGACACACAAACTCCATGTTTCTACTCAAAGACAGAAAGAGGTTCATGTAGAACGTTTGCTGAATTAACGAGAAGGTCCAAATAATGCAGAATGAGTCAGAGACAGAGTTTCACAGAGTTTATAAAGTGTCTCCAACTCAACAACTCACTAAACTGACACATTTGTTAAGGGAGTCTGGGGACTTTCTCCACGGGGACAAAGAAGTCGCCTATATTGTTCCTGTTTAGTGTCTTTGTAACATGTGACATGTTCAGATCAATAACATGTTTCTTCTTTCATAAATGGAGTGTAAATGGTGAAATCAGTGTAAACAGTGTGTTCAAACAGCTGATCAATGTTGGCAGGTAAGACTTTAGCACTTTAGACACAGAAGCAGACAGGCTGGTACAGACATGCTGCCACAAACTGACACTTTTTACACGGAGACAAACAACTTCAGCTGGAACATTTAATGCTGAATTTACAACAAGGACACAATGAGTCAGAATCTGTCAGAGACACAGTTTCATAATGGTATAAAGCTTTATGCTACTCAACAACTCTTAAAATTAGCAGATTTATTAAGGGATTCTGGTCAAACTGGTTAATAATTGGATTCATGTATTACATTTATTGCTGAATTTACAAGAAGGACACAGTGAGTTACAATCTGACAGAGGTTATAAAGTTATAAAGTGTGTTTTAACTCAACAACTCTTAAAAATCACCACATTTGTTAAGGGAGTCTGGTACTGTTGTGGTGACCATGTGTTGGTTTAAAGACGTACTGGGCTCAGGTTTGTGCTGCTCTTCCTCTTCAGTTTCTCCTCCAGCTGTCGGCTCACAGACAGGAAACTCATCATCTGGATCAGAACCAACAAACAAGACACAGGAGGTTTTGTTGTTAATCATTTAAAACTAGATACTCACATCAGGATGCACCTCGCTAAAACCGTTTTACATGAACACAGTTATTATTATTTCATGTTATCAATCTGAATATGAGAGAGGTTTAAGCTATAAAACTACTCTGGAACAGTGAATAAAATCATACACTTTGCTCTGTATCTAACGTTTTAAAATGAGCAGTTAGTCAGACTGGAAGCCGAACTGATGAGTGATGATCCAGCTGTCAGATTCTGTCAGTGCATATCTGCAGGTGGTTCCCGCAGCAGCTGAACCTTAAAATGACTGTTCTGTAAAGCAGGTTCGTTATGTCAGAACACCGTTTAATCGAGCCACTGGACCGACACCGTCATATTCTCTCCAGTTTGACCCGCGGCTGCAGCAGCAGCTCCAGCTGCCGGCTCTGCCGGTCGATCTCCTGCCTCAGCCCCGACGCCTCCTCCTCGTACCCGGCCACGGTTCTCTCCACGACCGCTAAGATCTCCAGCGCGGCGGTGGTGAGTTTCTCCGCCACGACCCCTCTCAGTATCTCGGCTTTAGACATGCTGCTGGAGCCGGCGGCGCTCTCAGCCTCCAGTGTCTCCGAGGATCTAGCTCCGCATCACCGCCGCACGGAAGTCTGGCTACCGGTAGAAAATTACGCGGGAATGTTTGGAGCGGATGTTGCGCTGGTGCAGGCGCGAATGTCGTCCGGCTCGAAACAGCCAAGGAGGAGCGACACTTCTCTTCGATCGACGGAAGATGGCGCCAAAGTAATAATGATAATAATAACAATAACTTTATTAAGGAGCACGTTTCACAAACAAGTTACAAAGTTAAGCTTATAAACGCAGTAAACAGATAATATAATGGGTTAAATTCCAACAAAGACATAATGTATGAAATAATTAAAATAGTTACAATACAATTAATTAAGAAAAAGTGATAAGGTAAAAGTGAGTCTTAAAAAAGGATTTTAAAGAGGATACTGAATTTTCCTGCCTGAGATCTCCAGGCAGGGAGTTCCATAGCTGAGGGGCCGGATATAGGCAGGGCTCTGACCATTCAAGGCTTTTAAAAATAAAATCAATTCTAAAACTCACAGATAACCAGTGAAGGGCAGCAAGGATTGGTGTAATGTGGTCACATGTTACACTGTATGAATTAAAAACCTAGCAGCAGTGTTCATTTGCTCAAATTTGAAAACCTAGGTTGTTCACGTAAGGTAATTCCTGTGTGGTAGTGAGTTCATATGTAAAAGGGTCCATGAGGGACGCCTATTTTCCATGTAAATCCTGGAAATCCGAGTGTAAGGTTATTGGACTTTGTGTTGAAACTGAGAAAACCAAAGCAGCAAGAAGCTGTTGTACCTAATAAGTAATAAGTAAAGCATGTAAAAGATTGATTATATATATATATATATATATATATATATATATATATATATATATATATATATATATATATATATATATATATATATATATATATATATATATTTAGGGATAGAACGGTTTATGAAAACCACCTGAAAGAAATTGAATAGGAGTGATTCGTGCAAACCTGATAACAGGAAATATAATGAAATAATTGCACATAATCAAATATAATAATTTTATAATCCGATATGAGGTACTGCAATAATGATATGATATAGTATAATATCATATGAGAGGCCCCACTACAATAAAATGGCCGTATGACTGAAAATATTTATGAAATAAGTATACAGAATAAACAAGGGATGGTGCTCAGAACAAATGTGCCAAACAAACCACCTGCCTGAGTAAGTTAGGAAGTCTGCTTGACACCATACGCTTGTATGGAAAGATCAGAGTGATTGTGAATTTGTGTGAATGATGAGCCCACTGGACCTTTGAACACGTTTGTCCCAGTGAGTCAGTGAAAGACAGAAGGAACAAATCTATCTGACCCTCTGACACATGGGGAAATAATGTCCTGTGGTGGAGCTCCAGCTGTACTGCAGCAGAGAGCGTCCTCTGGTGGAGCTCCAGCTGTACTGCAGCAGAGAGCGTCCTCTGGTGGAGCTCCAGCTGTACTGCAGCAGAGAGCGTCCTCTGGTGGAGCTCCAGCTGTGCTGCAGCAGAGAGCGTCCTGTGGTGGAGCTCCAGCTGTGCTGCAGCAGAGAGCGTCCTCTGGTGGAGCTCCAGCTGTGCTGCAGCAGAGAGCGTCCTGTGGTGGAGCTCCAGCTGTGCTGCAGCAGAGAGCGTCCTCTGGTGGAGCTCCAGCTGTACTGCAGCAGAGTCTCTACATGCTGACAGACTCGTGGTGAGTCCAGGTGTCAGCTGTGGAGCAGTGTAGCAAGACTAGCCTCTTCAGGTAACAATCAAACTGAACTGGGTGCATGTCTGTAGCGTATGGTGTGTCTGTAGTCCTCTGGAGCCGGATGGAACATGGATCTGGTGGACTCTAACCATCAGGCCTCACAGAAGGGCGTCGTCTCTCCACATATTGATCATGATGTGAAACAAAGCAGCCTGCAGTCTGAACCGGATGCTGACAGTGTGAAGTGTTGAGTGACTCGGCCTGTGCTGAAGTCACAGCCGACACTAAAGTAAAAATCTTCAGAAGTTTTGATACAGACTGAAGGTTAATGACATCTACAGGTATCGACTCTATTAACACAGTAACATGTAAACTCATACACCAAGGAGGTACAAATGAATCCAAATCTATCAATAATCATGATAAATGAACTTGATCAACACAATAAGATATCAGATCTACAGGTGGTGATACAGAGCTGCAGGTAGTTTGGGTCATTATTCACTGTCTGACATTAAGAAAGATTAGAAATGAAGAAGTTAACAACTAGAAATAACAAGGTGTGGAGTAACAAATGGATTAATATCAGACAAACTCATCTCCCATCCACAGTCTGTAAAGTTACAGAAGGCTCCCACATTAGGCCTTAAAGCCAGCTGAACACATATGATGACAGTATGATGAGGTGTAAAGTGTTCTCAGGTCAAACAGCTTCCAGCAGTCGGCCTGTTGACTGATCTTTGTCTCCTGGAACATAACAAACAGAGGAAACATTCCAATTCCTAACATATGTCAACAGCTCCAGGTGACATTAAACAGCCTCCAGGTGTCACATGATGCTGTTAACCATCACTCCACCTTTATTCTATATTCTATATTTGATTACAACTGTTAACGAATGGTTGTATGAACATGTGTGAACTTATCAACATCCTCCACCCACGATAACATTCAGAGGGAAACGATGCACAAGGAAAGATAAAGACACAAATATACACATACTGTCCAAAACTCATTCATCAAACATCACAGAACTAATGAAATACTAATGATAATAATACATGTACGTGTGTATATACACACTAACTAATGACTGATGAGCTATAATATCATCAGACAGTGTTTAATAGTGTTTCAGGGGCCTGAAGCAGTGAAAGCTGCTCTCTGGGTCACTGACATGTTCTAAAACCAGCAGGAGAGCCGAGCTGAGAGGAGTCTGGTCCAACATCAACTTATCAGAACCTGCAGCATCAGTCTGACTGAGGACAGCTCGTCATATCAACGTCAACCTGTCAGCTGAGCCTGAACATCGTGTCTCACCTTCTCCAGCTTCATAAAGTCCAACACATCTCTGGTCCGCTGTGCAAATGTTGGAGGATGAGTGATTGTAGTTGAAGCCAGAGCGAGCGTGCAGCTGTCGCTCACAACATGTCGGGACTGTGGTGAAGTGAGAGTCCAGATCCAGATCCAGCTGCGTTACTTTGACCTGGTGTTGGCAGTAAGAGGACGGTTAGATCAGCTACAGAACACAGAGGTTCCACTGAGGGCCCGTCCATAAATATTATCAATATGGTTCATCAGGTTATAGCAGGTCATGTGACCCAGAGACTCCAAATCCATGCTGGTGGTTTCACTGCTCTGGATAATTAGGACACCCGTCTTTGTTATGGACTTTAGTGCTCGTCATGTTTTATATGAATATTTGTTATCAAGTCAGCATTTTTCTCTCAGAAGCTTCCAAAATGCCACAAAAGTCTTCTTGTTGACTGAGACTCAGCTCTGTTTATTGATTATAGCTCCTCATGTTTTTGTCAATAACACTTTCTTTGTATAATGTGAGCTGAGCCGGGATGAGCCCCGTCGACTGAGCTGTCAGTCTACAAATGTAGCGTCTGTGATCGGGAGGAACCAGAATCCAATAAAAAGAGACGTGTCTCATCCAACCAGGACTGAGTTTGATTCAAGGGGTCACATGACCTGGAAGCTGCTGAAGAAGCTGCAGCTAACATCTATTTCAATGTTTCTGTTGTTGTTCTTGTCAGATGTAGTTTGTGAAACAGCTGCAGCTCTTGATACAGTCCAACATCGTGGAGACAGTGAGACATTCACTGACATTAAGAAATACAAGAAGACAAGTTAACCTGAGGCCCGACATCAGCCCTCGGCACCTACTGAACAAATATGATGACATGTGAAATGTTCAAACAGCTTCCAGCAGTCGGCCTGTTGACTGAAACTCTGTCTCCTGAGAAACATTACAGTTCTTAACATATGTCAACAGCTCCATGTAAATACACGTTAGACCAGTTAAAACACGACACGTAGCGTAACAGGACGTTGGTCCTGATCACGACACCGTGTTTGTTTCAGTCCCGTCACGTGTCGCCTTTGTAGGAGACGAGAAATGTTTCCAGTTAAACAGAGTTCAGTGGATTCAAACCACCTGGAACTTGTATAAAGAAAATGCTTCTGCTCTCTCCCTCTGTAATATTCAGGGAGATGAAGGTTCAGTCAGTAGTTTGACTGCAGCAGTACTCTGAGTATGTTTCCTCATTACACTTCAGCTCACATCGCTCACACAGCAGAAACATCTCTTCCCGTGGTTTGTCATGTGTGCAGGCCGTCCATGCACACCGTGTGGCTCGAGGTGGCTCGTCTGTGCCACAGTTCACAAACCAGGACGATGAGATGTTGGACGGGAGTTTTAGAACAAGACGGGCTGACGGAGGTCACTGCAGGTGAACTGGCCTGATGCAGCTGCATGCACACTGCGCCAAAACATACAGACACGATGACTCTAACCGAGAAAAACGCCAGCTTGTCACCAATATTTCTACTGTGAAGCTGAAGAAACCGGCGAGCTGAGGTCTTTGAATGAGACTTCACGTCGTCTTTGCCGTGAGACAACAATATCGTCTGTCACGGCGTTTGGCCGCGACAATATTGTGATATGAAATGTGAACATCGCCTGCTGGAGGCAGGTCGATTATCAGGGCTGATGTTCAGGTGTTCTGATCAACGGTATCGTGGTTATTCTGTCAGGTCGCAGATGAAATACATTTCTGGCTAGTTTGATGATGCAACATCCTGTCAAACAACGCCGTCTGATTGGTCACACAGTTAATACCCTATAAACACTGACTAATCTAAATCTGCAGATGAACTAAATGTTTTAGATGAATGTAGTGCAGTGGAAATATAAAGTACTCAAGTAAAGTTCCTCTAGTTGGACCTCAGAACAGAACTTCCTCCAGTTGGACCTCAGAACAGAACTTTCTCCAGCTGGACTTCAGAACAGAACTTCCTCCAGCTGGACTTCAGAACAGAACTTCCTCTGAATTGTAATTTGGCTGATTTCGTTGCTGGTTGTTGATATTTTGACACAACAAGTTTCATCTTTACTGAATGATTATCGGTACCAAACATCACTTCTCAGCCTGCTGGGTTTCTAATAATGTGTTATGGGCCCAGAAGAAGCCACACGGGTCGGGCCCTGTGGCCCACACCTGGGACTGCTGCTCTTTAACTTCAGGACTTGTTCTGAATGACTCACCTGGTCTAAATGAAGGACAGATCCAAAGATCACTGGTCTGTTTTTAACCTGTCACAAAGATTCACTTCTCCTCTGAGACCTTGTATATGACCAGTTGTGTTGAAATGAGAAAACCTTCAGAACCAGCACATGTTGTGACCCGGTTCCTCCCTTGGATAACAGCTTCTGCCCTGCAGCTCTGAAGAGGATTTACATGTTAGTCACTAACCAGGTCCTGTTTGCCTTCGCCGGCGGCAGCAGGTGTCAACAGGTGTGCTGCGAGGAGAGAAGCATAAATACCTGTCGTAGAGACGCTCTCAGCATCAGACGGTCTTCAGGTGAAGACAGAAGAGAAGCTGAGAGAAGCAAACATGGTCCGACTGAGCCTCATCGTCCTCGGCCGTGAGTCTCCTCTCAGATGTAGTGGAGCACATTCATACAGTCCAGTGCTCACTGACTGACTGAGGAAATGTACTTAGTTACTCTCCGTGACTCCGTATGTGTCACTGACTTTCTGCCGACACACATGTTGTCGTTTCTAATGATGATGTTGGTGCTGAAGGTGAACTGATCCCAGGTGATGATGTTCTGAACCCTCACAGGGTCCAGACACGTTCACACCTTCAGAGCAGCAGTGTTGTGTTACTGTGTTGTGTTACTGTGTTGTATTACAGTATTGTGTTACAGTGCTGTGTTACAGTGTTGTGTTACTGTGTTGTGTTACAGTGTTGTGTGACTGTGTTGTGTTACAGTGCTGTGTTACTGTGTTGTGTTACAGTGCTGTGTTACAGTGTTGTGTTACAGTGTTGTGTTACAGTGTTGTGTTACTGTGTTGTGTTACAGTGCTGTGTTACAGTGTTGTGTTACAGTGCTGTGTTACAGTGCTGTGTTACAGTGTTGTGTTACAGTGTTGTGTTACTGTGTTGTGTTACAGTGTTGTGTTACTGTGTTGTGTTACAGTGTTGTGTTACAGTGTTGTGTGACTGTGTTGTGTTACTGTGTTGTGTTACAGTGCTGGCTGCAGCTTGGTGTTTCACTGGAGCTGCTGGTGAGTTTTATTCTGCTCGATCATCATCATTTTTTACTGTTCTGCTGCTTTTACAGCTTGTTATTAAATGATCAGTCTATTAGTGTTAATATAAAAACATTTATTTATTTTAATGTTTATTTAACAGGGACAATACGTACAACATTGCCACAGAAAATGGGAAGATGTGATGCATAAAAGACGTCTAGCTTCAGCTAATTTGCAGTCTTTGTACCTGGTCCGGTTTTAGAGTAGAATGAAATATTCTGAACAGTAATGTAATATGTAATGGTGATAAATATATCATGTAAATGATGATGTGATGATGTCACTGCCTTCAGTCTCACCTGTGTGTGTTCACAGACGGAATGCGAGTCAAGATTTATAAGAAGTCAACACAGTTGTCCTGCGGTGAGTCAACACACACTCGTCTTTCTGTCCTCGTCGATACGTTCAGTCTGTTTGTCAACTCGTGACCGAATGAAGCGACGTCCTCACTGTGAGACACTTCTCTCTCCTCCAGGATCTCGCCAGGTGATAAAGGTGAAGTGTTATAAGAACAGATCAGTGTGTTCTGGACCGATCTACACTCATGGTTCTGAGAGGTGTCTCAGCAGCCGCTCGGCTCGTTACGTAAAGAGGTAAGACAACATCCACATGATTCATGTTCCGTCTGCTTGAGGGCAACAATAACTTGTTATTATGGGACAAATGTAGAGATGAGTGAGTGTGTGCGGTCCACCTCTGGTTCTGGTTCTGATCATGTCTCCTCTCTGTTTCCAGATGTAACAAGAAGAGGTCCTGTCGGGTCTCAAACCGCTTCTCCAAGGGTCCATATGCCTGCAAATACAGGTGTGTCAGGAGGCACCGATCGAGGAGGAGGAGGATGAGGAAGACGTGTCACCGGGGTCACTGTCACTACTATAGAAGGAGGAAGTGTCACTGGAGAGGCTTCTTATTTTTCCGTAGGCGTCACTGTCACTACTACAAATAGTAAGTACACACACACACACACACACACACACACACACACACACACACACACACAGAGTAAAGTAACAAATGTGCTATTATTGATGATTAAAGCAGCAGTGTGTGGTTCTGGTTCTGGTTCTGGTTGTGGAGCAGAACTCCAAACTGACAGTATTAACAGTGAGTAATAACACAAAGGTGGTTCCATCAGTGGATAAAGGAGCTGTTCTCAGAGGAACATCAGGTCCAGAACACTGTGTGAAGCTCAGCTCAGCTCAGCTCAGCAGAGCAGAACCCATCAGAACATGGTTGTTGAACCCAGCTGATAATAATCCTCAGCAGCTGGTTAACACGCACACAGAGACAAAGCTTCAGTCCAAAGTGACGAACTTTATCTTTGAGGGTCCATCAGTGATGTTGTTCATGTGACAAATCACTGCTGTGTTTGTGTTCATGTTGTGTTTGTTTCTCATCGCTGCTCCCGTTTCTCTGCAGGTGAGGACCAATCAGCTGAGGCCTTTCAAACTCTGCTGTTCACGGCTGTGGACAGAGCGCTTTGAAGACCCGTCAGACTGATCGCAGGTCAGATCGGAGCTGAAACTGGAGATCCTCGTCCTCCGTCTGAAGTCTTGTGTTGAAATGATTCAAACATGTTCAAACTGAAGGATTTGAAGTGAATAAAATCCAAGTTTTCCTCCGACAGCATTTGTTTTGTGTTGACTTTTATTTGTCCCTGTGCAGCTTTTATGACATTATGGATTATTTCCTTTCACATAATGGTTTGGTTGTGGCTAACCGACACACACCTCGCTTCAGTGCAGATAAACAACAAACTCAACCGCAACCGCAGACTATAAAGAGCCCGAGCATCGTTCACAGTCTGCACGTTTGATGCCAAGTCAGCTTCTGATGTCTGCAGCTTGGATCAAATCTTTAAGTGATATTTTTTACCTGCAAGTTCAACACCAGATCAAGACACACATGACAGGGACGCTGAGTGTTTGTCTCAGATTTATTTCTCTGTAGCTTCAGGAGTCACTTCCTTCATCTCTGTAATCTTTGTCTTCACCCTCCAGCTTGTGATCCGACGGTGCTGCCACCTGCTGGTGTTCTGTCTGTCCTGCATCTCCACTGTCCTCACAGTCTTTATGGACTCAGGTCCACAGGTCGCACTGAGTCTCGGCCTCACAGAGACCTGTGGTTCTGGTTCCTTCTGCATGAGCAGAGCTTTATTATTTCAACACATTTCCTTTTTAAAGAAATACACTAAGTACAGCTCCACATCAAGAGACCAGAACTGTCTCTTTAAACCAGTTTGTTTCAGTTTCCATCTCGTCACCTTTTACTAAATACATCTTTCACATGTCAGTGAGTTGTTAGTCGTTAACTTCAACAGTTTGAGGCTCAAAGGATTCAAATCCTTCAACATTTCACAATAAAAGCAGAAACAGATGTTCTGTATCAGAGTTGGTTTTCTCTCCTCTCCGTCATCATGTGACGACCCCTCACAGTTATCTGGTGACCCTCTGGAGGGGCTCCACCCCGAGGGTGGAGGATTAACTTGTGTCTTCTTCCTGTCAACTAAATGTCACGTGTGCTTCTGTCAGCTGAACCAACCAGTGTCAACCAATCATATCGTGTCATCCAGCCGCCAATCAATCTGAGCGAGCGGCACAGAGCGAAGACTTCCTGTCAGAGAGACGCAGCCCAGTGAACAACTGGAGGGTATTTATGAGAAAGAGGAACCTGGACGAGCACAAAGCTGCTATCTGCCATTAAAACCAGTCGACACGTTTCACCACAAGGACAAACACGTCACTGTCAGCTCGAGCAGAGAGTGGAGAGAAACCTCACAGCTTCAGGTCACTTTACTGGACTCAAGAGGAAGCTGTGGTTTATGTTCAGCATAAAAAACTACAACATGAATAATCTTCAGATTAAAGGTCAGTCTGAGAAGCAGAAAATGCTCCGAGCATCTAAAACCATGAACACTGTTCTGTTGTTGGACTTAAAGGAAGTCTTTGCTCTGCTCATCAGTTCTGATGTGCAGTGTTACATAAACAGGGTGTGTCAACACACAGCTGAAGGGAACACACTGCATGATACTGAAGGATAAAGTCTGTTTAATGTGCAGCTCAACATTTCAGATACAGCAGGTCCAAAAGTCTCAGACCACATTGAAAACCTGGAATACTGTCACATAAACCTGGAAACAGTCACAAAGTTTGAGGATCCAGAAAGTAAATCAAAGCGTCAGAAGTCAAAGAGGATCGTTGTCAGAGTCCGATCAGGACCGAAGGTCTCTAAAGAAACACTTTACAGAAAGTGGATCAGCTGGACACCATCAGAACATCAACACATCAAGCTGAGTTCACTGAGAGACAGAACAGCAACTTCATCACAGAGACAGAACCGACTCAGTGAACAACACAAGAGTCCAATCAGCAGTCGACCCGTCCGACTAGAAGGTGAGCGGCTCCACAGGAAGAGTTCTGGTGGGAACGCCACAGAGACGAGCCAATCAGAGGTGGAGGAGGGCGGGTCTCACGAGAAGAAGCAGCAGGATCCACAAGAACAGAACCGAGAAGGTGAGCAGCTCCACAGGAAGAGTTCTGGCTCCTACGAAGGAAACGTGACTGAAGAAGAAGGAGAACACGTTGGATCAACTCAGAGGTGATGCTCTGTGGTGACAGCAGCCATGACATCATCGAACTCATCAGCCAATCCCTGCTCAGCCTGGGTGGGAGGAGCCATCTCCATGGAGACGGGCAGGTCATTTCCTGCAGAAGGAGAGAGTGACATCATTTATCAACAACTGTCAGTCATCAGCTGATTGATTGATTGATTGATTGATTGATTGATTGATTGATTGTTACCTGTGGACCTGCGTCGGTATAAAGACACCATGATGACAGTGGAGATGCAGTACGGACAGAACACCACCAGGTGGAGGAGCACGAGAAAGAGGGGGGTGGATGCAGGGGGCGGGGCTGAAGATGGGGGCGGGGCTGTTGTAGGTTTACCTGCAGAGAGAATCTCACCTGGTCAGGTGAACATGTGGATGAAATGAGTCCTGATATCAAAGGGAACCTCCTGACCTGTGACAGTGATCCAGCTGGGTGGAGACTCTCCATCACTGATGGTGTTACACTTGTAGAATCCTTCATCAGACCTGGAAACATGGTGGATGGTCATGTGACCTGTAGGCTCAGTCCTGATGAAGGAGCCATCTTTATAGAAACCAGCTGAGAGGATGGAGGTCTTTGTTGTACAGGTGAGAGTGACATCATCTCCCTCCATCACAGGGTGGACAGGACTCTGCAGGATCACTGCTCCACCTCAACACACAGACAAACATGTTATTCCAGGTGTGTGTTCCTGTTGTGAGTGTGAAGGTGATGACAGGATGCAGGTAGCATCACACAACCAGTCTCACTGTCCTGTCCTGTACTCAGCAACACTTCATCACAACAATCTCTCTGGAGAAACATTTGGCACATGGACCTGATTTATCATCTCTACATGTTGAACATAATCTCAGACTGACAGATGAACAACATGTTGAGGAGGCAGACTCAGTGCTCCACCCAGTGTTGTTGCCTCCTGAAGGTCACCTGTCTGTCTTCTGGTCTTTGTCTCTCTCAGGCTCAGCCAAAGTGAAAAGGTGAAAGACAGACTCAGTGTTCAGACCTGGTGGAGTTACAACAGCCTCATCTTACCAGTGACAGTGATGGTGATGCTGCTACTGGCTGCTCCGCCTGTGGACTCACACCAGTAAACTCCACTGTACCATTTCCTTATGGAGCTGATGGTGCAGGAAGAACCATCTTTTCTTCCCCAGTCAGCTCCACACTGTCTCCTGGTTCCTCCAGTCGTGTTCCTCGTCACCGTCCATCCATCAGAGCTGTCGTCCTCCTCACACCTCAGAGAGACAAACTGTCCTTCAAACATCTGAGTTCTGTTAGGACTGATGTTCAGAGAGGCTGGAGGACGAGACAGAGAGATGTGGTTACAGATGATAATGGTCAGTTTGGACAGAAGTGTCTCTTCTTCCTCTTCCAGTCTCTGTAGACCTTGTTGACCTGCACTGATCTCCTCTGTGTTTCAGGCTCTGAGTCTCCTCATGTTTTAAATGTAACTCTCAGAGTTCAGGTGTCAAACACACAGCAGATCTGACTTCATGTGTCTCACATGTCAATATTGTTTCTGCACTTTCTCTGTCAGCTGCTGCATCGTGCTGCATCGTGTGCAGTCCTGCTTTCACAATGACATTTTTATAGCAGCACATTTATCTTTAGCGTCCAGTCTGTGGACATCCAGACAGTCTTCACTCTTTTATTGTATGTGCAAACTGTTTCCCTCCATAAACAGTCCTGAACACTAACTGTTCTATCAGGGACTAAATAACTCTTCATCAGTCACACAGGAAGTGTTCTCACCTTGGTGTGTGCAGCCGCTCAGCAGTGACGTCACAACTACAGACAAAAGACACTCCGGTTGGTTTGAGAGGAAACACAGAGGAGGACAGTCGTATCAGAGAAACATCATCAGCTCCTGTTGTTTTTAAACCAACAGTGTGAAAAGTGACGTCCTGTCAGAGTAACATGGACACTGACGTCTGTTCATGTTCCAGAAAACAAAGTGTGTGTTTCTTCCAGCTGATGTTTGAGTACTTACAGAGCAGACGCAGCAGACATGTTTCCTCCATCCTAACACCGACTCATATGACATCTACACTTCATCACTTCATGGTCACATCAGTCAGACCCTCCTCCTTCCTCTCTGACTGACTCTCACCCTGCTGTGGTTTCCTCCCCACTGACTGCAGCTTGACCACAGATAGAGTCGTTTGAAAAGCAACAAACTCACAACAAACTGCAGCAACACACTGATTTCAAATGTAAAGCTACACCTGACACAGGATGTGGATGACATGAACATGATGCCTTCACTGACAGCTGCGTCTCAAAGTGATACTCGTCTCTCCACCACTCAGAGTCCAGATGTGAGTTTGAAACTGTCAGAGATTGATGATGATTTTCAAACACACCTCAAAGGTTTGACAGGACTACTGACGGCCAGAGACGACGGAGGAGTCATGGACCGTCCTGGACTGCAACTAAAAGACTTTCAGAGTTCATGTGGCGTCGGACTAATCACAAGAAAGTATTTGGTCTCCTCAAGTCTGAGCAACGACCTGGAAATTCAGAGAAAATATTGGTACACCAGTTTCAGAGTCGACATTGTGACAGTGAAACATGACGGACGTAGGTAAACATTGTGTTGATGGTAACATGATGTTTCTGTTTATCTTCTTTGTCTCTGAAAATACTGGAAACTTCTGTTATCATGTTGTTTAAACATCGTCCACGTTGATCCCAGTTTCCGACGCACGTGATCACTAGAAGTCGGCAGAACAACTTCCCAGGAAGTGGGATCATCCGAGCAGCACTTGAACGCAGCATTACTTCGAGAGTGGAATCAGATGGAAGTTAAATGAATGTATTATATATACAGAAAAACAGCTGATCTGTGAGGTTTATTGACCCCAAATCAACCAGGACAATAATACTCTAACTAATAAAGTTTATCATGAGGAGCTGACCAGCAGAGGGCGATGATGCATCTGATCTGTGACAGTTTGAAACATGCCTCTAACTAAACATCTGTGGATCTAAACTGACGGCTGTGATCTGATCTGAAACGTTCATGAACAGACATGAAACTATTTCATGACGCAAATACAGAAAATAACCCAAACAACACCCCCCTTCCCCACTAACCCACATTAATTCACGTTCAACATGTAAGAATTCCCCACCTGTCGATTTCAAACCATCAGAGAACAAACACATCACTCGGTAACTGCTGCTAACTGTAGCAGCTATCAGCTAGTTAAGTCAGTTAGCTGTACAGCTAGCAGGCTACACTGGGTGCATGGGTAGAGTTCTTGTTTACATTTCTAGCACAGGAGCGGGCTAGCTGGTTAGCATGCTAACTTCAGTATGTCCTTTTCTTCACATTCTGTTGATTATTTGAGTTACTTTTTTTCATGTTTTCTACTAAAATTCTTCCACATTGAACCTTTGAGCATGCAACAGCTACAGATGACACGAGAGGACGAAGATTATAGAAAAGTGTCCTTTCAAGACATGAAACAACAAATATATCATTATTATACCTTAAAATAAGTCAAAATGAAAAAATAAACTTTATATAAAAATATAAAAATGAGGACTACAAAAACAGAAAATAACTTCATAACAGTGTCCTAAAATAGATTGTTAGAAAAACTCAGACATCTTTTATCCTTTTTAACAAAAATAAAAAAAAAACTTGATGTTTGAAACTTCATGTAGAGAAAAATAAAAACAGAAATTAATAAAAGGATTATTTTACAGAATCACTCCCAAAGAATCTGGGACTGATTGTAGTTCACAGGAGGATGACTGAGTCAATGATATTTATTATTTTCTGCTTCATGTTCTCCTCCGTCGACCGAAGATCAGACGAACTGCTTGGGCTTCTGGGTGGGCGTGGTCTGTGGTGGGAGGGGCTTGTGCTTCTCCGATGTATCTCCCTGATCGCCATGGAGATGAGCAGGGGAGTCAGCTGCTTTAATAAAAACAACAAATCGGCACTTTATTTTATTTTATGTTTTGTACCACAGTCACCTTCTGGTTGGCTCTTCAAACAGACACTCAGAACAGAAACATGTTACGTTGTCACTGGAAATAATAAAACCAAAAACCAAACTCATCAGATAAGAACGACCTCATGTGACCTGAAGTCTGGTCCAGATGTTTGTGTGTTCCTTACTCTGTATCCTGGACAGTGCATACTCCAGACCCTTCATGGCTTTGACCTGGTTACTTTTGAACCGGGCGAGACCGAACTCCTAGAGGAGAGACACAAAGAGTTCAGATCAGATCTCAGCTCCTCACTCAGTCTGCAGATAAACATCACTGAGACGCACAGACTCCATGTTTCTACTCAAAGACAGAAAGAGGTTCATGTAGAACGTTTGCTGAATGAACAAGAAGGTCCAAATAATGCAGAATGAGTCAGAGACAGAGTTTCACAGAGTTTATAAAGTGTCTCCAACTCAACAACTCACTAAACTGACACATTTGTTAAGGGAGTCTGGGGACTTTCTCCACGGGGACAAAGAAGGAGCCTATATTGTTCCTGTTTAGTGTCTTTGTAACATGTGACATGTTCAGATCAATAACATGTTTCTTCTTTCATAAATGGAGTGTAAATGGTGAAATCAGTGTAAACAGTGTGTTCAAACAGCTGATCAATGTTGGCAGGTAAGACTTTAGCACTTTAGACACAGAAGCAGACAGGCTGGTACAGACATGCTGCCACAAACTGACACTTTTTACAAGGAGACAAACAACTTCAGCTGAAACATTTAATGCTGAATTTACAACAAGGACACAATGAGTCAGAATCTGTCAGAGACACAGTTTCATAATGGGTATAAAGTTTGTTTTAACTCAACAACTCTTCAAATCACCACATTTGTTAATGGAGCCTGGTGATGTTGTGGTTACTAGTTCACTGGTGGTTGTACCTGTATGGGCCGGGCCAGGCCGTAAACAGCCGAGGAAATAAAGGCCTCCCGCCTCAGTTTGGTCCAAGATGGCTGACTGCTGTCCTCCTCAAACAAACTGCGCTCCACCACCATCTGAGAGACAGAACGCGTTCAACATTTAAATTACCATGAACATTTTAAATCATTGTCCTGCAGACTTCATCACTGTTATGTTAAACACTGTTTATATTATATCTTATTTGCGACAGTTAGCCCACGGTGCTAACAGGAAGTAAACAAAGTGGTAACGCTCTGACCATCAGTGTGTTGTGGTTGAGATTCCAGGTCTTGGTGATGAGTGTGTGTGTTTGCGGGTCGACGATGGAGTCCTCCAGGACGTAGACGGCCCGCGCCATGTGAGCGGGGAAGACGCATTCCGCCCAGCCCGGCAGCCGATTGGTCTTGATCAGCAGTCGCCGTGACAACAGGTGGTTGCTGGGGGTGACCTCACGGTAGAGGACGTCCTCGGTGAGGACGTGAGCGCTGAGACACAAACAGAGACACAGAACACACATGTGTATTAGAGGTAAGATCTTTAGCCCGAGCCCGAGCCGGCCCGAAATTCGGGTCGGGTCGGGCTCGGGCTTCTCTCTCGCTGACTTTTTTTAAAATAAATATATGTTTATAAAAATGTATACTAAAACGATGTGTGGATACTAAACTAAGGAATACTTGTTATTATTCTATTTAAAGCCTAGTGGGCTGCAGTATTTCTCCGCGTAATTAAGCGAGTGCGCATCAAGATCTCTCTTTCACTCTCATTGTCTGGCCTCTTATTCTGTGTTCCAGCGTTATTTCGTTGTGTAAATGCATTTATCATGATCATAAAAATATGTAGATTATTTTAATCTTAAAAAATCTTGCGTTTTTTTCTGCCAAAAATACTATGGGATAAATTGAAATTTCGGGTTTGCTTCGGGCTCGGGCCTGCAAATCAAGTTAATTGGTCGGGCTCGGGCTGGGTCGGGCTTTAATGCCTGCGGGCCTGGGTCGGGTCGGGCTGGATTTTTTAGGCCCGATCTTACCTCTAATGTGTGTATATATATATACAATGGATATGACATCATCAGTGGATATCTGACTTTTAACAACGAGGAAAAGAAAACCTGTTGATGCCAATTCATCAAACAGACCGGTCAAATCCCAAGCACAAAGAAATGTTTTATCTTTTGGAAACTCTCACCTGTACGGGTTCGGGTAGCGCTGCCAGAAGGCGGCCAACACCTGATGCCACGGACTCTTAATGTCCACCTCGCTGTGGAAATACCTCCCCATGTCCACACACACACACACACACACACAGAGCTCACAACCGACTCATTCAGGCTCTGTAGGAAAAAGCAACGACAGAAGGAGATGACCAGTTTGTGAATGTTTGCATGTTGGCTTCACTGGTCAGCTCGTATACTGATCACTCCGCACCACTTCTCCTTGTCCACCTCTTTTAAAATCCTCTTTAAAACAAACATATATTAAATGTGTGTATCACGGATATATGTGTATATTGTACAGGACTTTTTAATACTCAGTTGAATCTCTAAATCCTGTCGGTGCAAAAACCATCTGCGTTGGCCGGGAATCGAACCCGGGTCAACTGCTTGGAAGGCAGCTATGCTAACCACTATACCACCAACGCTTGATAACAAAATGTTAGCTGCACTAATTTAAATCATAACATCTGATCATATCACTCACTCGCTCACTCGCTGTTGAATTGATCAGTTTCCAGTTACTCGCGCTACGATGACGGTTTAAGTTAAACCGCCACTAGCACGACGGTTAGAATGGCTAACTGTGAGTGCTAGCACATTAGCTAACTTCACATTGATGTTAAAGCTACTTTGTAGCTACTGAACAAGACAGCAGCAGCTTCAAGTGATCCATCAATCAATGATTTGTTAATGGATGCTTTCAGGACCTCATTAAACCGTCAGCTGTCATTAACTAAACCGTCAGGTTAGCCTCTGAGCTATTCTTATATTTACAGTAAGCTAGCGTTAGGGCTATGTGTAGCAACGTAGAGGTACCACGGAGGAGGCTACAGCTAGCAGCTAACAGCTAGCAGCTAACGGCTCGGCGGACGTACCCGCAGCCTCCTCGCGGTGAGCCCGGTGCTGGAGCCGGCAGGAGCTCAGCGGCAGCCTGGGTCGAACACGGCGGGTTTGTTCGGTGAAGCTTCGCAGACGCTCAATGTTTGAGGCAGAAAGAAATCAGCGGTCAGGTGATCATCGTAGCACCTGTGTGCGTCCCTCTGTCCGCCGCCAGGTGGCGCTCTGTGCTCATGTTGGACAGAAGAACGAGCTCCGTGGTTTTTGTTCGGAAATCAGAGCAGGTCGCAAGGGAACAGCCGTCAGTCACACCTGGTATCTACGCAAAGAAAGAGAAATCTTAACGTGTAATTTTTTGCCGAATTTACAAGAAGGCCCAACTACCGAAGATGGAGTCAGAGACAGCGTTTCACAAAGTTTGTAACGTTTCTCCTAAGTCAACAACTCACTAAAGTGGGTGTTTTTTAAAGGGACTCTGGTGTTTTATCTCCACGGGGGAGAGCCAGTGGTTTGATGGTTTGATGTAAAATCAGAGTGGGATACAACAGTACTATTGTTAACTAAATAACACAAAGTAATGATTCATTTTAATTGACGGCTAATCCAATAAAATCCGACCTGAGCAGAAGCAACAAAATGGCTCAAATGTAACAACTCACTAAATTGAGTGTTTTCTAAAGGGAGTCTGGTGTTTTTCTCCGCTGTAACTAAGTACGTTCACTTCGTACTTATTTCATCACTCTAAATTGATGTGACACAATTTATTACCAACACTGACTTTTGCTGTTTTCTATTTGTCTTTTATGGACAAAGATCTTGTAATTGAAACCAGGGAATCTCGACAGCACATGAACGACCTAGAAACATTCAGTCGTTATTTATTTGAATGATTTTTCTTAAACTTGACAGCTGAAGCAAATATTCAATGAACACATTCACATTGTGGCACATAAAGAGCAGAATTAAGACAATGAGCAATAAATCCTGTAAAATGTTTAAAAAATTAAAATGTAAAATATACATTTATGTAAATAGATTTAATCTCGTCACTTATAATTAAAAAACAACACATTTTTAATGATCAGTAAACATTCTGTCACATTTCTCTCTCTCCTGATGTCTCTCTATGGTCTCTCTCCCTCTCTCTCCGGCAGCAGCAGGCAGCCAATCAGCTTCCAGCTCTCACGCCTCCTGTTTTCCTCTCACCTCGTCTCAGCGCCAATCAGACGGCTCACACGGCGCGCTCGGCACGCCGCCACGGGCGACGCCACCGCCAGCAGGAGACACGGCGGAGGGCACGAGCCCCCACACACACACAAACTCACACACACACACACACACAGTCTCACACACACACACACACACACACAGTCACACACACACACACAGTCTCACACACACACACACACAGTCTCTCACACACACAGTCTCACACACACACAGTGTCACACACACACACACACACACAGTCTCACACACACACACACACCCTCCTGTCTCCGTTACCAAACATCGACGCCTCGTGTAGCCCGCCGCCACCCTCCTCCCCTCTCCCTTCACTCGTCGCGAGAACGACGCACGCATCCGTTCATAACCTCCGCCATTATTCATCACTCCCCCTCCTCCTCCCCCTCCTCTTCCTCCTTTCTTCCCATGGTGCTGTTTTTTTTCCTTCTCCTTCCTCGAGCTCGTCTCTTTTCCCGCCCCTGCAGGGTCTCCTCACAGCAGCTTTACTCCTCGCCTCCACCGGGCTAATTTAACGCCTCCCCCCTCCCCCTCTCTCCCCCCGCCTCTTGCTCGCTCGTGCCAAACCCAGGTGATTATCCATCCGCCCCCCGTTATCCGTCACCCCCTCCCCCCCCCCCTCCTCCTCGGTACCGACAGACCGACAAATCCCTCCCGGTGCTCCTGTCTCCCCCCCCACCCCTCCTCTCTCCCTCTCTCTCTCTCTCTCTCTGTCTCCTTCCCCGCCAGCCATGATCCGTGGCGGGCTAATTCCCAGACGGTCTTCTTCTTCTCTTCCTTCCTCTACTCCTCCTTCCTCCTCTTCTCCTCATCACCCTCTTCCTCTACCTCCTCCTCCTCCTCCTCCTCCTCGTCCTCCTCCTCCTCCTCCTCCTTGCGGGCCCGGTAAGTAGCAGCAGCACGCGCCGTCCATCTTCTCGATTTCTCCTCCTCTCTGTCGGACTGCATGCTGCGTTCACGGTATTTATCGGTTGTTATCGGGTCGGGCTTTTTTTCTCTCTTTTCCTTTGATTGACCCCCTTCCCTCCCTCCTTCCCTCCCTCCTTCCCTCCCTCCTTCCCTTCCTCCCTCCCGCCTCACCATCCTCACACTGTGCCTGAGGGTGGGAAGAGGAGGAGGAGGAGGGGGAGGGGGAGGGTGGGGGGTTAATGTGTCGCGTGGGAGAGCCGTTTCCCCTCGCGGCCGGTGGCCACTGTGACCTTCTGTCGGAGCTCGCGCCGGCCCGGTTGACCAGACAGGGTAATTAGTTACGCCTCGAGGGAGTGTGGGGGGGCGAGGGAGGGAGGTGGGGGGGTGAGAAGACACACACACTTTCACACTGACTGCGCACACACACACACACACACACACACACACACACACACAGAGCGCAGACACACATTTATGCACTCCTCTTTCTGTGGCTGCACATGTTTTGTCTCACACTCATTCACACATTTCAGACCATGTTGCGCACACACACACACACACACATTCACAAAGAGAGGTGTGTGTATGTGTGTGTGTATGGTCAGAGGTCAGAGGTCAGTCCGTCACCAGCTTGCGAGGTAACTATGTTAAGAGTGTGAATACTAATTTGATGATTTCGTGTCTCTCTGCTCCAGTTGGATCAGAGCTGAATGAACTTCTTCACGTTAGAACCGTCGTAGCTTCCAGATCCTGTCGGACTCACATCGTAGACGTCGACCCGCTCGGGGTCACAGTAGAACTTAGATCGAACTCGATGAAGAGTTTCCATCGGTGCAACTTCAGTGTCGAAGAAGAAGACGAGTGTTTGAAAAGCACCATTTTCTCCGTTTTTGTCCGCGGTACAGTTTCACCCGACAGGAAGTTGCGTGGCCTGTGATGTCACTCAGGTCTGCTGATGTCATTGGCGGAGCGGCGCCACCTCGTGCGGCGTCGGTCGTGTGAGTGTCATTCATTGTTGGTTGGTAGTTTTGAGGGTTAGATGTAAGACGTACCACGCAGAGTCCGAAGATAACAGACGATTCTGTGCCTGAAAATACAAAATAAACAGTTTTTTGCCTTGAATTAAAATCATGATGGACAGAACATATGAAACCAACAAACCTTACGAGAGAACAAAACTATATAAAAGGTTTATGTGTCAGTTGCATCATGGGAAATGAAGTTCTGCTGAGACATCAGTGACACCCTCCTGATCTTTGTCCTTGTTTTCATTTGCAGAACGAAACGTGTCGACCACACGGGAATAACCGCTCGCCGACTTCCTGTGTGAGCGAGCGAGCGTTCGTGCGTGTGTGTGTGGTCATGTCAGGCATGACGAGCGGTGTGTGTGTGGAGAGCGACCTCTCCTCGATGCTCCAGAGAAGCTCCGCCTCCTCACACCATCACCCGAATCACCATGGTTATGGTGGGCAGGGACAGGTGAGACGTCGTTAGAAATTTTAAAAACCTTCAGAGAAAAACTACGAAGATGTCATTATTTTACAAGATGTCGTCCATTTTCAACAATGTGTGGTTGGTATGGTCCTGTCGAGTCCACTGCCCGCTCAGTCGTCATGACGACATCGAGATGCTGCCATGCTGATTTCTGGTTAATAGCGTCTGCTTGTGCCGCAGGTGTCAAGCCTCACTCCGATGTTGGACTACACCACCGAGATGGACCGGTATCGATCCTCCATCGCCAGCTTCTATAAGACCAACGTCAACATGAACATGAACGTTACGAACTTCCCACAGTCCGCCAAATTGGCGGCCCGTTTGGCGGCCGCCGCCCCCATCTTCCCGCCGGCTGCTGCGAGGCTGGGTGCAATGGCGACGGCGCCCTGGGGTTGCCACGACAACATGAACATGAACATGAACCACCCGGCAGCCATGTTCTGGGGCCGGCCCAAACACGTGGCGACTGCGCCGAGCCATCACCACCACCATCACCATCACCACCCCTCGGCAACAGCAGGACACATGACCTCCTCGCACGGTACCAGCATGCACCAGGGCGGCGGGGGGTCGGGAGGGGGAGGAGGAGGAAGTGGAGGGAGCGGTGAGGCGGGAGGAGCTGACAAACACACTGCCTCCTCACTTCCTGTCACACAGGGAGCAGCACATCATCATCCAATGGCGCCAAGCAATGGAAACTTCCTCCACGGTTATGGCGGCGGGGCGGACTGCGGCAGCATGAACAAACAGGGTCATGCCCACCCTGACATGATGGGCCTATCAGAGGGCGGGAGCTGCAATGGGGGAGGGGTGATGGGTAGTAGCTTCCTGGGGGGGCTTGGATTACCCCCTGGGGTCATCGTCATGGCCATGGGGTCGGCAGGGGGCGGGATCTCAGATGCTGGCAGCGCCTTCCAGATGACAGGCGGCCAGCGGGCACTAACGGACTGCCAGCAGCACGCCAACTCCTCCCCCTGCCCCTCATCCTCATCGCCATCGTCGTCAGGGGTGACGGCAGGGGGCGTGGCCTTGTCGTCATCGTCGTCGTCGGGGGCGGTGGCCAAGAGGAAGAGGAAGCGGTGCGGCGTGTGCGGGCCGTGCAGGCGCCTCATCAACTGCGGCGTCTGCTCGTCCTGCCGCAACAGGAAGACGGGTCACCAGATCTGCAAGTTCAGGAAGTGCGAAGAGCTGAAGAAGAAACCGGGGGGAGGAGGGGGGGCGCTGGAGGTGAGGACACACACACACACACACACACACACACACACACACACACATCCAGGTGGATTTTAATAATATTTGTATATTTTATCTTTTCTTTAAACACTTTATGGGATTGTGTGTGTGTGTCTGTATGTGTGTGTGTGTGTGTGTGTGTCTGTATGTGTGTGTGTGTGTCTGTATGTGTGTGTGTGTCTGTATGTGTGTGTGTGTGTCTGTATGTGTGTGTGTGTCCTGGCTCGCTTAACCCAGATTACTTCCGGCAAGGCACGGCTCACCCTGCTGAGTGTGTGTGTGTGCGTGTGTGTGTGTGTGTGTGTGTGTGTGTGTGTGAGAATGCTGTGCAGATGGTGGGTGGTGAGAAGTGAGAGCTCGGTCCCTGCTGAGGTCTGGCGGGCTGCCAACACACACACCGAGACACACACACACACACACAGATTCTCAGTGATAAAGCAGCAGAGAGAGAGAAAAGGGAATATTTGCTATCTACTACTGTGTGTGTGTGTGTGTGTGTGTGTGTGTGTGTGTGCAGTAAGAATTAGTGGCGATCAATAATTCATTGACATCAGCATTCGACCCCGCTGATGACTCCATATATCTTCTCTCTGTCTCTCTCACACACACACACACACACACACACACACTTTCCCTGTGGGACTCTCCACAAACTATCACTAATTATTCCCTCAGCATCAACACATACTGAACGCACACACCCACACACACACACAGACATTCAGACGTTGTGTGTGTGTGTTCAGTATGTGTGTGTTAGAAAGACAGTGAATTAGCAGCGGTAATCTTCCTCAATTACACGCTAATTGGACCTGTGGAGGCTAGCGGCAAGTGACAGCACTGTGTGTGTGTGTGTGTGTGTGTGTGTGTGTGTGTGTGTGTGTGTGTGTGTGTTCAGCATGTGTGTGTGAGCAGGTGGTTTCACACTCTTGCCTCATCCGTTCTCTTTGATGTCGACCTGACACACTCTCAGCCAATCACAAAGTTTACTTTGTGTTGTTGTTTCTCCTGCACAGACTTTAACAGTCTGTAATCTGGTTTCACTTTAGCTGAAAAAACTTCACGTCTAAAATCTTCACGCGGTGATCGAAGTGTGGTCGTCCACAGAACAGTTCTGGAGCTTCACAGTAAAACAGAGTTGCAGCGTTCTGCCGAACAACTGAAGCAGCTGAGACTTGATTTAAAACAGAGAGACAACCACAGAAACATCAGATGTCTCATACAGCTCGTCTGCTGTGATCACAGATGTGATGACCAAATGTTTTGCTCAGTATTTATTTATCCACACCCGCTCAGGTTCAGGTGAACTTGATACAAGCAGTACATGATGTTATCTAATGAAGATCTGTGCTGGTTAAAAAACTACTCTAATGTCTGTCTTTGTCTTGTATTCTCAGCGGCCGCCCTCCGTCCCGACCGGCGAGGCGTTTCGTTGGTTCTTCTAGCCGTTCCTCCAGCCCGACGACAAAACAGGCTCGGATTAATCTAAAGAACAAGAACTACAACTCCTGGAATTGAACCAGTTGCTTTGCATAAGGATTACAATTCCGTACTGTGTGGATGACAATTTAAAGACTACAAATCCCACCTCAGCTGGAACAGGACACCAGGAGGAGGACGGAGGGCGAGGAGGCAGCTTGGTCACAGGCAGGAACTGGCCAATCAGAGCACAGTGTGATGATGTCACAATGGCACGTTTTCTTGAACTTTGTTTGCAGGTAAATTTGAAACACAGGTTGTCCAGACACGAACAAGATACAGCTACTTGGCAACAAATGCTACAGTTAGCAGGTTTCAGCTATCAGTGGATCAACTGGAGCTCAGAGGGAAGGATTCAGAACGGGCCGAGCTAAACTGGGCATCAAACGAGAGATCACAAGCGATTAGCCACATTGTAACGTCCTCAATCCAAACATGAAGTTTACCTCAGCCTCATGTAGCTTGTGTAGCCATGGTAGATCTATCAACCAGATTCACACGATCGTTTGGTCACACTGAAGGTGAAAGGATCCCCAAATCAATAAACAAGTTGTGTTTTTGTTTTATTCATGTTATTGAACGTTATCTAGTTGTATCCAGTCAAACATGTCGTCACTGTCTGAAGAACTGAGAAGATCTGGCAGATTAGTCCACTGACGTATGAAGAAGCAGCTACACAACAACGCAAGACCTGATCACCATGTTGGTGTTGTTCCTGAAACATCATAATTATTGTGGCACCAGGACCAACACTGCACCTGACCAATCATTGTCTTATAATGTCCTTTTCCCTGAACCTTACCAAGTATTCCTGTTGCCTAAACCCAACCAGTCATACCTCTTCTTAAAACCAACCAACCACCCAACCAATTATTCCTGTTCCCTAAATCTTCGTAACAGTTACAGAAAAAGGAGAAGAAACAGAAAACAAGTGATGTGAATGTGAAGTAGAAATGATCCTGGACTTTGATGATGATGTACAAGGAACGACACCAACACAGTGACGTCAGATCAGACCGCACAACAACAAGGACCTTCTTCTGAATCCGTGAGTTCATTTATCGAACCACAGTGAAGAAAAGAACAGCTGGTTTGCACCTGGTTTAAAGTTGGTGAGATAAAATGCAACAACAGTGGACCAATCAGAAATGTTTCATGCAGTCTTCAAAACTTGAGTTAGACAACTGTCCCTGTGGAAACGCAGCTTACACCTTGGAAGTACTGAACTCCATTATTATGTCCACCATGTTGCTGCGCTGCTACCAGAACTCCAACTCTGACTCAAACAAAGAACATCAGCCGGTAACTTCTAATCTTTCACAAGCTTTAGTTCTCCGATAAAAATATCCAATGAATTGTCAGTTATGTCAATTAATGTTTGTTAATTAATGTTAAGTTCAGATTGATTTGACTCTGCACTTAACAGAAGCAAAAATAGGCTTCCTTAGACAAAAGGCCAGCGGTTAGAGTCAAACTTAGTGAATATAGTGATCCTTTGTCTTTTCTCTGCTTGAGTCGCCCGAGGAGGCGATGCTCTCAAGTTGTAAACACAAGAGTCTGTCCGGCTCAACCATCCATCCTGTCTGCCACAAACACTAAGCATCTCTCATTTTCCAACAACCTCCACCATGTGATCAAACTGTCTCCTCCTCCCTCTCCTTCCTCCACCTCCTCCTAGCAGACCACAAACCCCATCGTAGCCAAACCAGGACGATTCAGGCCTCAAGCGGACCACTGCTGTCACCACAGAGACATCCACAGTTTGACCAAAACCGGACGACGAGTTGACCTCAAAGGAAAGACTTTACCACAGAGGGAGTACAAACTGACCTCAGCAGGAAGTGGTCCAGGACTGTTATCAAGGACTACAACTTCACCACAGTAGGACTACAACTACCACATCACTGTTATCTGTCTCTTCTGTCTACCTCCTCCTCAAGAACTTTAAAGGCACCTTGATTGATTTTTACCGGGCTGTGTTCATGCTGTAATGACACAATCTGCTTCTCAACTCTCTCGGGGGTCCAGCTGATCTGGTGGAATCTGGTGTTTTGGTGTTTGTGTCATTAACTCCTCAGCCTAAAGGAGCAGTTAGACATCTGAATCTTTTTTATTTTATTTTATGTCATTGGAAAGTTCTCAGGGCGCAGTCATACTTCCAGCTGGTTTTATATGAACTAAAGCAGGCTGGAAACACTCACTTTGTTGTATTTTTGTATTTGCGTAAAAGGTGGCAGTGGAAGGTTTGTAATTTCTGTCCTCATGAAGAACAAGTTTGTGATTAAAAAGATAGTTTCACTTTGAACATTGGCTCTAATTTGGCACGTCCACTCCCAAACATTGAGATTTTTATATCTATGTGTTGTTCAAACCCTCACGAGGACCTCAAAGAGAGTTCAGAACCAGTTTCTCTGTTTTTGTATGAATGCAGATTGTACCACGTGGCGACCCATGGGCAACCGAACAGGAGAATCCACCTGCACTTTAAACGCAGTGTGGGAACTCACGGGGACCCTTTGGATCTTGTGCGAAGCTATGAGCTGAGCCGAGGACTCAAAGGAACCAATCAGAACTGAAAGATCAGATCAGAACACATTCATTTCCAACACGTCTGTGGGTCTAACAATGATAACACACCAACATGTTCTCTGAAACTAAAAGATAAAAGACGTTTAGTAAAATTTGTTACCTGGAAAACACAAAAATCTGTCCGGCATAAATGTGCAACTTGGTCAACAGGTCAGTGTGAAACATCGAGTTGATGATTGTTGAGTAATCTGGACAGACTCGTGGACGCTGCTCGTGGTTCCACCAGTCGCACCACGGTATGTTTTCAGGACCGTCCATTTGACACCAGAACCTGTCTGATATATCTGTTCAGCTGATACTGGCCTATCACAGATCAATTATTACCAGCATTGATTTTAAAACCCTTTTTTTAGAGCGATTATACTGCAGGAATAGATGCTCGGGGTGATTTATATCATTCCCAGCTAAGTTTACTGTTTTGATGCACTGATGTCATTTTGAACGATAAAGTTTATTGATAAATATCTTCTTCACAATGTTTGGTAAACATTTAAACGTATGATTGCAAGAAATCTGTTTATATTGGCCAATAAATCAATACGTCCTAATATCGACCCAGACTCCACCTTCCAACATGTGTGATGAAGAATGAAATTCGGATACGGAGTTCAATCAGCCGTCGTAGCACTGCGCTGGAAAACGGGGTAAAATTGGAGCGTCCACTCATTTTCATAGCTGCAGATCAGATAATCAATCTTGATTCAACCCCAATCAATCAATCAATCCCAACAAGACAAAGAGGGTGTTCAGCCCGGTGTGAAAAGGGTTGTGGTGACTTTGTGGAGCAGCGGTTTGTTGTGTAGAAGAAATCTCTCACGTCTACAGGATCCACCATCAGCTCGAGAGACGGACGCCTCAACAAGCATTGTTGTCGTAACGTTTGTGCTCACGGACGTGTTGGAAAAGTATTTTACTTTAACGTCTTTTTCTTTTATTTTTGGGTACCATGAGGAAAACGCACCCCCGCCTCTTTGTGGGAACTAAAACCAAACGTCCTCTTTTTCCCCGGGTGGAGTTGGACTGAAGGGTGGAGAGGAAGGGGACGTTTGTTTTGTGTGTCTGTCCTCCTCCTCATGTATTCTGTCCGTGTGACCTCCTCATGTGCAGAATTGTAATAAAGCATTTCAAAGATTGGCTGCGAATGTGTGACGGACACACACACACACACACAGAGTAATGTATGATGCAATCACTTGACATCCATATTCCTCCAGTGTGTGTGTGTGTGTGTGTGTGTGTTGGAGCAGGCATGAAAATGAACAATATGTTTTTGTGTTTGTGTGAAAATTCTCTGCCACAAGATGGAAGCTGTATGTGTGTGTCTGTCAGAGAGAGAGAGGAAGACAGAGATGCTGGTTGTCCCTGACGACAGTGCGCCGTGTTGCCTGGCAACAGCGCTAACAAAGGCCCTCCACCAGTGTTCTAGAATGTGGGCGTGGCCTGAGGTGGGGGGGGGGGCGGGATCCTGTTCCCTCAGCAGAGACTCAACCGTTAATTTTGACACAAACAGCTGTGACATCACCGACTGATGTTTATCACAACGTGTCACAAATCAACGTCTAAACAAACAAACAAACAAACAAACACAACAGGATCCGTCATGACAACCAACCAGAGACCCACAACAACAAGTTCTGCACTAATTATGTTAATTATGATTATAATAATAATACATTGTTATTATTATTATTATTAATATTTATTATTATTATTATTATTATTAACACTTTAAGTCAGGGAACAAAAATGGGATTAAAAAAACAGACTAATGAACATCAGTACAATGCAATCTGTGTGATTGAAATAATAAACAATAAAAACAGATAATAGATGATATAAATGTTAGATAGTTGATGATATAAAATATAGTTATAGTAATAAACATTATATGGTAGGTAAAAAAAAACAATGAATATTGATGATGTAGTAAACACACATAAATGAAACAATACAGTTATAAAACACGTGATAAAAGTCAGGTTGTGTAGATTAGTGGGTTTTATTATTAGTTTGAAGTTTCCAGTAATGACTTCAGAGTTATTCAATATTTAATTGGGTGTAAAAAAAAAAAAAATAATTGCTTGAAACATTTGAGATAAAATTTGGGAAAACATGAAACAAAATAATAATTATCAACTTATTAATAACTGTCATGTCATTCTGAACAATACAAAAATATTTATTGCTGCTTCATACGACACAAACATAAAACATATATACAGTCATGTATATACACATGTACATTTTTATTTAATTTGCATTGGGTTGAACGTAAACAGCAGCAACAGGATGGTGAAGATAAGGAGGTCGACAACTCGTAGTAAACACTGTGAGAGCATCAAAGACGTAAACACACAGTCCGCCTCACTGTGTTTACATCGGCCAGCGTCTCAGTGCTCAATCATTTATCTCTGTTGTCGACGTCTGCTCAATCTTTATGTTTTTGTTTGTTCTCAGGAAAAGTGACAAAAGTTGTCATGTCATGAACGAATCACCAGAACGTCCAAAATCTTCTCATCAGGAGGTTTTGGGTCGTCGACTGGACGAGGACCTCGTGTCCATCTGGGCCGAAGTCGACTCGAGTCGTGGTTAAAATGATTTGTAATTGAGACATGATGACTTGTCTGCGTTCATTTTATCTTTTCAGTTTCGTTGTGGACTGAAAGGATCGGTTCAGTTTTATTATCGTCATTCTCGTACCATCACTGTTCACGACCGCCTCCTTCGTCCATTTCTTTACTCCCTCCGACTAGAGTCAGGACTTGGCATTGATCCACCGCAGTGTGTGTTTAACAGCCGTTTAATCGAACCCTGATAGTCTTAATTAGTGTGGGAGAGCCGCTCCGTCTCTGCGCCTCCCTCGAGGCTCATTATCCCTCTTAGTGATTCTTCCTCTGAGGGCGGGAGAGGAGGAGGAAAAGGACGCCGCGAGGAGCGAGGAGGAGGAAGTGAAGGACGTTGAAGAGTGGAAGTAAAGAGAGAAGAAGGACCAGGGAGGAGAGAGGAAGAGGGAGGTGAAGACTCCACCTGGTGGTGAGAACAACAAACTGCAACACAAATCTACAGAGCTGAAGTTAAATATGAAAAGTCGCGATGAAGATCAGTGTGGCTTTAAGTTTACCAAAACACAAGCTGTCCATCTGGGTAAACATCTCCTCAGGACTGATTTGTTTCCTCAGACATATAAAACTTGGATGAAACGCATTTTTAAAGAATCATTCCAGTCTGAATCTTCCTGAATTCCTCCGTCACTGACCAACAGCGAATCTCAGAACTGTAAAGTGTCTCCAACTCAACAACTCACTAAACTGACACATTTGTTAAGGGAGTCTGGGGACTTTCTCCACGGGGACAAAGAAGTCGCCTATATTGTTACTGTTTAGTGTCTTTGTAACATGTGACATGTTCAGATCAATAACATGTTTCTTCTCTCATAAATGGAGTGTAAATGCAGACAGGCTGGTACAGACATGCTGCCACAAACTGACACTTTTTACAAGGAGACAAACAACTTCAGCTGAAAGATTTAATGCTGAATTTACAACAAGGACACAATGAGTCAGAATCTGTCAGAGACACAGTTTCATAATGGGTATAAAGCTTTACGCTACTCAACTACTTAAATTAGCTGATTTGTAAAGGGAGTCTGGTGAAATTGTGGTGACCTGTGTCCTGGATCAATTTATATCAATATCACACTAATATCACCTTCATTTCTTACACCACATCTTTATTCTGCATTTGACTGACAAACAGGAGGAAACAGGATTCACTCTGGAATAGTCCTTTAATGTTTGTTTTGGCCTGTTTAAGTTTGTGGGCATAAATATTTCCGTGTGTCTCGTCCAGAGGTGGCTGGGATCACTCATCACTCATCAATAATCATTATCACCATATCAACAAAATCAAACATGTTTTCATTCCAAAATCAATTTCAAACATCATCATTTCATATTATGCTCTTGTTCAAACCTAAATTTAACTCTTTAATTTGCATTATTGTTCGTACTGATGACCTGATATATTGATCCGTCTGTGTTCCTCTTCGTCCCAGAGAAACAAACTACCAGTCACGTTGGGAAACAATAGTTTAAAATACGTTCTTACGTACAAACACAGCAAACGGCTTCATGATCTCAGCCACAGGGATGAAAGAGGTTACATCTTAAAATGAACAATTTATCTTATAAACAAACACAAATAACAACAGGAGATTAAAAAAAAAAAAAAAAAACAGCACTTCGTTCTTTATATTTTATCCATAAAGTCCTTAAAACATTTTAAATCTCTTCATGTCAGGCGTGTGTGTGTGTGTGTGTTCCAGACGCCGCCGGTCGAGTGTTCGTCGACGGCCGACGAAGACTCTGATTGGCTGTCGGTGGAGGAGTTTGAGTTCTGGAGGGAAGACGCGATGTGATTGTCTGCCGGGAGATGAAAGTCTCTGTGAGGGTTTTTTGAGTGAGCGTCGACGGTTGGCTGAGGTTCACGCTCGGAGTCGACGGAGGTGTTGTGATTGGAACAGGCGTGAACGGGGAACTGTGGGTCGGCGCTGGACACAAAGTGGTTGTGAGCTTTTGAATCGGAGTCAGCGGGGCGGAGAAGTTTTGAGTGGGACTCAATGGTCGACTCGGACCGCGAGCCGCACTTTCTATGTGATGTTCTGAAGGTAGAGGATGGTAAGGCTGTGTGGTTCAAGGGCTCCACGGTGCTGACAAAGCAAGATTGATCATTGGCAGGCGGCACAAGACTTGTACGATGCAAATCAACGGGAGGCAGGTGAGCGTTAGGCAGTCGCTCCTCGTGGTTGACTACGGGCGAGGCTTTATTGTCCGTCAGTCCTTCTGGAGCTGCGTTGGAGGGGTGGAGGTCATCGGGACATTTGGGGTTTCCAGGGGGGGAAAGCTTTTCTGACAAGGTCTCTCTTTGACTAGAAGAGAAGGAGTGAACAGGTGAGGAGGGATATCGAGTCCTGGGATCAGTGGGAGGAGCAAAAACAGGGGGTGAAGTGTTGTTACAGTTGGCTCCTGAGAAAACATCACGACCTGCCGGAGCTCCTTCAGCAGAACCCCTGCTGTTAGGACGGAGGTCAGCAGGTGCTCGACAGGAATCTGGGCTGGGAGTCTTATTCCTGTGACCTCTGGAGGTAGAGTCAGTGTGAGCCGGCTTGTCTTTCCACCAGCTGGTGTTGGCCGAATGGAAATCCACAGCCGGTAAAGAATTCACAGGATGCAAGTCAATAGCTGAAGACATTGTTTTTGTGCTTTCAAGGCCGGAATGTAACTTTGGAGAATGAAAGGCGTTGAAGTCCAGACGTGGTAAGCAGTCGGCTCTCCTATCAGAAAGAGGATGGGAATCAGCGGGAGGTTTGTGACTCATGGAATGGAATGCTCCTGCTTTAGATGGAGCAGGTGGATGGGAGTCAATGGGTGGAGCTGAGGCCAGAGCTCCTCTCAGCGCCAACGAGCTGGTGAAATGTCTCTTCAGCGTTGAGATGGGGGGGATAGCCTGGTTGTCTTTAGGCAGCTCAGCCCCTAAATGAGAGTCAATGGGGGAGATGGTGGGATTTGAATTGAGGTCAGCATGAGAATTTTCACCGACTGGGTCGGCGTCGGAGCCGTGAGGTGAGCACAGGTCAATGGGAGAAATGGTTAACAGGTGTGGACTCCCAGCATCCTTGTGTTTTAATGGCGGCGGCGTGTTTCTGTTGTAAGAGCGAACAGGACTGGCCTGTTTCAGGAGTGGGGGGAGGTCTCTGCCCTCCTCTCTGACCCGACACTCCTTCGATCGCTCGAGAAGAGGAAGTGGAGGGATGGAGGTTTGAAACGCTGACAAGTCAAAGCCCAGGTTTTGGTCTGTGTTGTCGTTACACTGCCGCTCCTCAGGTAAATCAGGACTCGTCTCAGCCGACCAGCCGTCCTGGTGTAAACGAGCCTGAGTGACCTCACACTGATCCCTGAAACTCTTCCTCCTGGTGTCGGATGATGAATTAGACTCGAGGTTCAAGGAAAGATCACATTTAGGGGCAGAGATTCCCTTCAGGTCGTTGAGGATGGAAGCCAGCAGACGGCTGTCAGAGCCCTCAGAGTTTCTTTTGGGAACCAGATTTGTTGTGGTGGAGGCAGAATCGTTCTGGCTAGTTGTGTGTCCGCCCACAGTCCCCGCCTCTCTCTGAGTGACAGCAGTGGTTGTGTTAGTATCAGCTGTTCTGATTGGTCCTTTATCATCATCCGACTCCAGCACTGAGTCGACATTTTCCACGTCCACCTCCTGCTCACTGTTGTCGCTGTTGTCAATAGCGATGGGACCCGCAGCCCCACACTGGCCCACCGGCTCGGTCTCCGACCCGTCGGATCCACGGTCCAGGATGTCGACGGGAAGCTCGCCGATCTCTGCATTCAAGGCTTCGCCCACGCCGGCAGAGTGAACCAATGGGAGAGGAGGAAGGTCTGAGAAGTCGACCGTCTGCTGGCTGCTGAGCGGACTGCTGCTGCTGCTGTGGTTGTTCTTGGTGTTGACGTCGTCGTGGCTGCTGTCGCTGTCGAGGGTGATGATGACCGGAGAACTGAGAGACAGACAGAGAGAGGGAGACAGTTAATACAGGAATATGTCACTTTCTGGCTTTTCTTAGAGAAAACCAGGGATCCAGGGTGCCTAAAAGTATTTTTTGTTTTGAGGAGACAGATTCAGGTCTTAGATTAAATTATGGCCAATCAGCAACATGAATCTGGTGAAATGTTTTGTGTTGCTCTTCTTTCTTCTTGTTCATGGTAACAGGTGGCGGCTGGTCGCCCTCTGCTGGCTGTTTCTACAACTGCACACAGTTCAACCTCTGAGCTGCAGGTTGGATCCATCGTATGATGACTCACGGTTCAATAGTTTGGACTAAGTTCACTTTCAGTTTAACGTGATGTCACATGTTTTAACTGTGGTGGAAAGTCGTCTTGTGGAGAAGATGAATCAACAAAAGGTTTACTTTGTGGAGTTAAAGCTTAAAGGTGAATGCTCGTTACACCAGGTCGCTCTCTGTGTGAGATGACAAAGAGTTCAGAGGACGTCTCAGTTTATAGACGACCAAACAGCACTGAAAGCATCAGGGATCTAACGTCTCCTCAGGAAACTGAGAGTTTCCTTGTTTGCTTTTTCTGCCGGCTGCGTGACGGCGACATGCTTCACCTGCTCTGTTGAGTCCTGCGGTGACGTTTCCTGCGTCGTTTCCTGGCGGGCGGTTGCGTGGCGCTGGAGGTGATGGTGCCCTCATAGATGATCTCCACGCTGGGACTCCGGTCGTCTCGGCTCCTCCTGCTGCTGGACGACACACAGGAAACCAAGACGTTCATGTTGGATACACGTCATGACACGATGTTTTGTTTTGTGTAAAGAAGATCTCGTCTGAACTCACCTGTCTCCACCTGTGTCCCTCCTCTGCCTGCCTCTCCTCCTCCCTTCGTCTCTCCGCCTCCTCTTCCTCTCCTTCTCCCTCCGCTCCCTCCTCTTCTCCTTGCGATGACTGCTGCTCGGCCTCCACGTGGGATCCTTGTCGTTGCTGTCCAGATGGCGGCTTTTGTACTTCCTCTTCCCGCCGGGTTTTTCTCCGTGGTGAGCGTTGCCGTGGCCACCGGGGGACAGCGACGGCGTCGGTGGCGTCTGTGGAGAGGAGCAGAGCTGCGACGAGGAGGAGGAGCGGGAGGGGGAGGAGACAGAGGAGGTGAGGGGGGAGACCTGGGAACAGCGATACTCCCAGCCGGAGTCAGGCGGGCTGGGTGGCAGCGGCGAGCCAGACTCCACGCTGGAGTGAAACGGCGAGGGGGAGTGGGAGCGTTGACGCATCATGGCGGGATAAATGGAGCGGTTTGGGTTATACAGGGTGCCACTCTTCTTCAGTCTGTCGCCGCTCCTCTCCCGCCCTCTTCGGCTCCTCTTCCTCCTCCTCTTCTCCTTCGCTGCCTCACCGGCACACTGCTTTCCGTCTCGCCAGCTCCCTCTCTCTCGCCGCCCCTCGCTCTGCCCGGGAGACGCTGGGCTGAGCGTGCACACAGAGTTCCTGCTTCTTCCCGAGCTGCCCGACCAGGAGCGTGCACGTGAGCGGTGTTCGCCCACCTCGCTATCTTTCTCCTGCGGCTTGTCGTCCTGTTCGTCTCTGTAGGCGCCTGAAGTAGAGGGAGGGATTATGGGTAAGTAAGAGAGAGGGGGGGTGGTGGGGGGGAGGAGAGGAAGCTTCTCAGCCGTGTTTCCCTCTTCCTCCTCCTCCGTCTTCTTCTTCTTCTTCTCCTCTTCCTCCTCGGTGTCAGAGGAGAGCTGTACCAGTTCAGGAGTCCGCTCCGCTATCGGCTTCTTGTAACCAACAATCAGACACTCCTCCTCTCCCTCCTCCTCACGCTTCTCTCCTCCCTCATTGGCTGTCTCCTGGGGGGCGGGGCTGAATGACAGCGAGGCGAGCGAACACGAGGGCTCGGCGGTGGAGTAGGAGGGGCCTGGAGTCTCGTCATCCCAGGCTGACAGGCTGAGGGAGCTTCCAGTTTGGATGATGTCATCATGAACGCCTCCCGCCCTCCCCAGCAGCCTCTCCCCCGACTCTCCTCCTCCCCGCCGCCTCTCCTCCTCATCACCCTCAGAGATGGCGATGACGGAGCTGCTGTCAGAGGAGCTGCTCGTCCCGTCCACCTCCATGGCCTCGGCTGGCGGCTCGTACACCGCCTGCAGGTCGTAGTTCTCCAGGCTGAGCGGCGAGCGTGCATAGCTGACCAGCTCATGCAGGAAGTGATCGGTGCGGGCCAATAGGAAGGGTCGGAGCTCTTCTTCTATTGTAGGCGTGTCCTCCAAGCCGTGGCGGGCGAGCCGTGCCATGATGATACGCTGGACGATGTCGACCAGCGAGCCATGAGCGCCGTACAGCACTGTGAGCTCCCGCTGCAACCAGGGGCGGAGCCTGTTCAGGTGGACAGGGTTCCTGCGGAAGCTCTCTGCTGTGATGTCACGCTGCTGCTGCCCCTGGTTACCGATCCCGGCGACGCCATGGACTCGTATACCACTGCGGTAGAGGGTCCGACGGAATGCCACCGTCTCTCTTTCCCTCAGCCGCCGGACAGTTCCACCTTCTCGCTGCAGCCGCTGCCTCGCCGCCAGTCGAGTCATCAGCCGCCGTGAGGCCCGGTCAGTGGGGGCCGTAGGTTCCGCCGCTCCCCCGAGCCCCGTCAGTCCCTCAAATATCACCCCCCGCTCCGCCAGGGCAGCCCCTCCCCTCATCGTCTGCTCCTCCAGGTCTTCTCCCTCCTCACTGTCCTCTGCAACCACCGGAGAGACGGTGGGATGGTGAGGAAGAGGAGGGAGAGTGAGTGGGGGAGTGTCCAGGTACCATTCCCACACCCCCGTCCTCTCCCCCACCCTGCTGCCTCCCCTTCCTCTTCCTCCCCTCTCCCTCCTGCGTCTCTGTGTGGTAGTCTCTCCTCCATCTGCTCCTCTGTGCCTCCTCAGCATCAGCCTCATCTGGTGGTTGCTCCTCGCCGCCGAAGCCATCGCCGCCACCATTGCAACAGTGGCAGCGACGCTGCTGTTGGCTGGCGGCGGACGCAGCGTGTACTCCTTGAAGTCATCCTCAGCGCGGACCGAGTGCAAGATGGAGGCGAAGGGCTGCTTGCAGAGCGGACACTCGGCCTTGTTGTGCGACCACTCCTGGATGCAGGGGAAGCAGAAGCGGTGCAGGCAGCGGTCCAGGTACGCCAGGTTGTTGAAGCGGTCCAGGCAGATCGGGCACTTGGAGTCAGGTGACGCATCCTCTGCCGCCATCACTGCCCGCGCCGAGGCTGCGGCCGAGGAGGAGGGAGGCGATGAAGAGGAGGCAGCAGCAGCTGTAGTCGGCGTGTTGTTGGTGTTCTTCCTCCTGCTGCTGCGACCACTGCTCTCTCGGCTCCTCTCCTCCTCTTCCTCCGGCTGACCGCCTCCTGCTGCAGCACCTGAACCTCCGGCCGCATTATCACGCCGACGCACACGCAGCTTCATCCGTGTGGGCGCCATCACCTGAACATGGACAGACAGGAAGATGAAGTCAGACTTCAACAGACAGGTCTCAGTGTTTATCATCACTTGTGTTACAGCTTGAGACTAACTTTCACATCATGGCGTGAAACCTGACAACACTGTACTTCCTCGTTGTGTCTCCGGAATATTTATGAGACTTTAAAAACCTTTAAACGTGAACTGCTTGTTTTACGATCAACACAACACTGTGTAAACGACCTGTGAAGCAGTGACCTGTGCACTGAAGCCTCAGCTTCGATCATCAGGCAGGTTTGTTGGTCTTCTGACCGTGTTTCATTGACCAAACAAGCTAACAGAGAGCTATGCTAACATGCTACCTCCAGATTCACAGCTCCCCCTCTGTTCTGTCACACGCTTTGTCTCCAGTCTCCTGCGGTTCGTCTCTGACAGTTCACAGCTCAAACCAAAACCTGCAGCAGAAAACGAGTCTACAGTTCTGTCACGGCTAGCTGCTACTAGCATGCTAACCCCGAATAACAGAGTGGGATCGTTTCTAGCATGTAGCATCGTCTTCTCTGCCCGTTTCAAACACGATAATCGATATTTTTATCCAATACTTTCACACACCGACAAACATCAGGATAGTTCACACCGCAGCTCGATGAGAAAACGTTTAGCTCTTAAAGCTTTCTGTCACCTATTCTAGCTTCTGAGCATGCTAACACACTTAGCTTCCCGTGCCTGAGCAGTAGCGGTAGACTCCCCGGGTCGCTCCGGGAGCTTCTCATCCGGGTGTTTTCTCCTCCTCCGGGCAGAGTTCCGCACCGTGAGCGGCATCCGCCGTCAGCGAGGCTCCCCGTCCTCCGGGCTCCGCGGCTCCGGTCCGTTTACACCCGTACTCGCGTTAGAAACCGAGACATATGTGTCGAGTGGTGTCGCCCGGATCGTAGCTACACACAGCTGGAAGGAGAAAGATGGCTTTTTCTTCTTATTCTCTGATTCAGGTCGACAGGTACCAAGATGGCGGACTGCTGCCCCCTAACGTATGTTGTTGTTACTGTTCTGTAACCGTTAGTTACATGTTACAGCCTATCAGGAATTATTACACTTCAGTCATCATATCTATCTCTAGTTATATTTTGTATGTCTTTTAATTATTTTTACTTGCGTTTGTTGTTTTGTGTCTACAGAGCAAAGCAAATTCTTCGTATGTGAAAACTTACTTGGCAACAGAAGCGATTCTGGTTCTGGTTCTAATATAAAGTGCATCATAAATACAAGATAACATAAAATACATAAACAATAACTAATAATAATTAATAATGTAGGAGTTGAATTTCTTCAACGTCACAACTTGTTGTCTTCACAAGTTGGATCATTGTCCAAAACCAAAAATATTCAATTTATGACGATATAAAACAGAAACAACTCTTCATGACCCACGAACTATCGCTGATATGTCACCCCTCCCTGGTGGTCTAGTGGTTAGGATTCGGCGCTCTCACCGCCGCGGCCCGGGTTCGATTCCCGGTCAGGGAACAGTTGTTTTGCGTCTCTCTACATATTTTTTTAAGTATTTATAAACCATGAATTACTTTAACGATATAATATTTCACCACACCTCTGGTGGTGGATTATTAGCAGAAGTGTAAATAATAAAATAAAGCAGTAGTATCTCAAAATTGTGTGTAAGTACTAAGTAAATGTACTTTTCACTATTTGTGTTTAGGTTTCCTGAAAGAAGTAAAGTGAGTCATCTCTCTGATTTAATGATTATTGCTGGTCAAGTCAAACAAAAAACATAAAAATATGTCAACATTTATCAGTTGCATGACGGTTAATTGTATTTATTTTAATATCTTTTTATTCATAATGTCTTGCTGTTTTGAGTGTGTTTATATCGTTTTATGGAATGCAAATTGTTATTCTTATTGAATATTTTCCTATAAATAAAGTTTGCAAAAGAATAAAAATAAAAATAATTCTGTTTTCTCTCCAGATGCAGCGGCCATGTTGTCAGTGCTGCCCCCTGACGGCCCAACCGCTCCCTGACGACAGAGTCTGTCTTACTGTTCATTATTGATCGTGACGCAGGGGAACAGGACAGGAAACGTATTAGAGAAAAGCGACTGACGTGTAAAACGTTTATCGATCGTTAATTTAGTGGTTAGAACTGAATCTGTGGCACCGACACTCCGAAACACAAGATGGCGGCACTGCGCTTTTGGAGCAGACGTCCAACCGCCGGAAGTAAACAAGAAGAAGAAGAAGAAGAAGAAGAAGAAGAAGAAGAAGAAGTGGTGTAAACAAACAGAGCGGGTTCAGTCCGAGTTAAATGAGAAGATGGAGATGTTGAGCCGTCGGACCGTGGACAGGATCTACTCTGCGGTATACTCTCTACACCTGCACTGGTTACACTTACTAACAGCCACCGGAAATGCACCTGGCTGAGCTGGCGGCTAACAGTTAGCTAGCCTCCAGCTAGCTCAACAGGTTTACATGTCACTTACAGTAGATTGAGATGAAGATGAAGATGGTGACGTCACACTGTTAAACAGATCAATATTGATACATAATTATCAGACACATCAGGATCGATCAGACACACTGAACACTTTATTAACTTTAAACACTGAACTGTTTGTTGAGTTTCATTGAACTCACTGCTGCTCTTTATGTAAAAGTCATTTAATGAGAAGGACACAATGTTTCTGATCAGATCACTCGATGAACCTCCACAATAATCGATACCTCCAGCCTGACGTCAATACTCTACCAGGTAGCTTTATGATATTTCAGTTTAAATCTGCTGTTATGAAACTGAAGAGACGTCTGTGAGGATCTCTGTCTTCCTCACAGCGTCTGTTAATGCAGAGCTGCCATGATGGATCTAAACTTTGATTCTCTGCCAAATATCCTGGTAATCAATCAATCAATCAATCAGTCTGAGTGTTGGGTGACTCCTGCCTGTGACGTGTGAATCTGTTCTGGCCTGAGGACCTTTGAGGACTCAGATCATTTTCCACCATTTAATAAAACAAACAGTGATTAATGAAGAAGACAAGGTTCGGTCCAGATGACCCAGTGTTCAGAACCGCACGACGCTCCTCAGTTTGAACCACATCAACTCAAACTGACTGACTGTCCTCTCGCCTCTCGTCTCGGTCTTCAGGTCTTGCTGGCAGTCGTGGTCTTGTCCTGGTCTTATGTGATCTACGCTAGCAGGGTCGCATCTCACTGGCTGCTGGAGAAGAGGACCGGCCTCCTGCAGCAGGACTGAACCCAGGTAGTCCTGCTGACACAGGTGAGAGTCTCTGCACTGACCAGACACCAGGTGAATGATTTTAATAAGACTGCAACTAAATATGGTTTCATTGTCGTGACGTGCTGCTGATTTTCTCTGTTGATGTTCAATCATTGTCCTCTGTCTCTCTTCTGACTCAGGCTGACGGACTGTTGAAACCCTCCTGGACTTCAGACCTCTTCAGACCTGCTGGATCAGGTTGTTGGACTGGACCTACCGGACCTCCAGAAGCTTCCCGCCCGACAGGATCTGACCTGAAAACATGGGAACAAACAAAGAAGTCCGTCCAAACAAATCACTGCACAGAGACGTGAATGTCAGACCGCAGACACAAGGAATTATGGGTACAATATATCTGCTGTGGCTCTGATGTGTCACGTTTGGTTGTTATAACCTCTTAAATATGAGTTTTCAAAAATATATTGCGATGTTTCATCAGATATGTGAACCGAAACGATCCCGTCTGGTTTCCTCTGATCAGAACATTAACGTTGTGATAATGAGCTGTTTATTTAATTTAATTAGATTTATATTTTTTACACTTCTCTGTGATTCACCTCCATATTAAAGACTTCAGTTGATCATGTTCTGCTCTCTGATTGGCTGTTTACTGTTGGACTGGTTCTGAACAATAACCACAGATATGAATGGAAATGTGTGTGCGTGCGTGTGCGCGCTCTGATGTATTCAGTAACTAACAGCTCAGACACACACGCGGCTGTGTTTTGTTCGAAGGCTGTTTGATGTGTGTGTGTGTGTGTGTCCTCACATATGTAAATGTTCTCAACAGAATGGGTAGATGAGAGCGGGCGAGCGAGCTAAACAGTGAATGAGAGAGAGAGAGAGAGAGGCTCTTGAGGTGAGCACTCATTCTATTAAAAACACTTCAAACACACACACACACACACACACACACTTTTCTCTCATCTGTAATTAAAACCCAGCTCTGCTCTGATTGGACCTCATCAGTGTGTTACAGCAAAACATTCAGGACCAAAGAGTTCCAGCTCGTTAACGGACAGAAAGGTTCGGATTGATTACATATCTGTGTGTGTGTGAGTGTGTGTGTGTGTGTGTTGTGTTATGAAAGGAAAACGAAGCTGCCGTCTGCAGCTGTGTTCAGACCTCCCCTGCAGATGAGCCCACACAACACAACACACACACTCATGCTGAAGAGCTCGTCAGTTAATCACATGTCTAAATATTATGAGTGACCAACAGACAAACACACTATGGAAGCCTGGAGCGGCCAGTTTCTCACATGCTGCCGTGAAGTCGAAGATACAGAAATTAAGCTGGTTATTATAAACCGAGTGTGAAGAAGTGACATCTGCAGGGTTTTATAAAATGCTTCAGAATCGCTCCACTTCTTTTCCCTCAGGTCCTCCTCTTCCTCCTCCTCTGGTCTGTTGTCATGTCGGCCATCTTGGCTGCTAACAGGTCAACAAATCCCTTCATCTGCTTGATGGTGTAACATGAATATTCATACAACACATCGACGCCAGCTCAGCTGTCTGAGTGTAGATCGGACCAGAACCAAACTGAAGAGTCCAGAGGAGGCAGAACTGTTTCATTTAAATTTATTTGGTATTTTCAATACTTTAGTTTATTTAACGTCTTGTTGTAGGAACATTTAATCTGTAAACACGACGGCCTGAAACAACAACAGAAACAACACAGACTTCTTTTTAACTTAATTACATTTAGTCACAGACTGTGGAGCAAAGAGACGAACAAGGAAGATATTAGTTAGTTTATAACAAGTAAACTCAGTCTGCACTGTACAAAAATCAATGGCTGAATTTAAAGAACAAATACTGGATGATATGAAGCACATGTTTGATTCACCTGGTCAGAGCCCAGCAGGTGTGTTACCTCAGCTCCTGACTAATGAACTTCTAGATGACATTATCACAAATGTGTCTGTTTATGTGCAGCAGAGGAGGATATTCTGCTAACTTTGACTTTCAGGAGGCAGAAAACAGGAATGTTTCTTCAACATCTGATCAAATCAGCTATGATTAAAATCTGGTGTCTTCTGCAGGCCTGTGTCATCGTGAACACCTGCCACTAAAACTCACCTCTCTGTCTAATGAATTACATTAAACTGCAAACATGCAACATGTTGTGAACGTTACAGGCAAACTGTCAACAAACACTGAAGCAGAAATCACATCAGACATTAAACAAACAGTTGTAGGGGTTCAGGTCTGATCCTTGAGCAGGTCGTGGTTCAGACATCCCGGCACGGAGGCGTACAGGTCCGCTTCTCTCTCCGCCTCCGTCTCCATGGTGACGTGTTTGGTGGTCTTGGCGTCAGCGGCGACGTCCTTGATGACCAGAGGCATCTTCTTCCCCTCCAACCAGTAAGTCACCATGTCGCCTTTCCCCTGTTAGAGACGGACAGAAGCAGAGCGTCACCGGGCTGCTCCCAGTGCTCCCAGTGCTCCCAGTGTTCAGATGCGAGGTGTGGCGGCTCACCTTGACCTGCAGCATTCCTCTGCACTCCAACACGTAGCCGCCGATCTCCTCCAGCAGGTAGAAGGTGCTGGAGCTGCACTGGATCTTCAGAGCTGGAAACACAGCGACCGCACGTTGATAAAGGAACATTTCACCACGTGTTTTTAAGTTTTTATTATGGAGGTACGTTGTGTTATTGAAGGCCCACATGTGTTTCTTTGGTGGTTTGCCCAACTTTTAATCACCGACTGGGACTTGCTCTTCACATGTTGTGTGCACGTAAACGTTACCCAGACTGTTGGACTCCATCCTGGACGCCGTGTTGACCGTGTCTCCAAACAGGCAGTAGCGAGGCATCTTTGTCCCAACGACCCCGGCAACGACCGGACCTGAACCCAAAGACACACGTTACAATAGTTCAATAAAAGACTTGAATGTGTGCATATTGTTTAAAATGTGTGTGTGTGTGTGTGTACCGGAGTGTATCCCAGCCCGTATCTGCAGCTGTGTGTTGGGTTTGTGGGGGATCCTGAAGGTGCGACAGACGCCCACCAGGTCCAGAGCCATGCTGGCGATCTCTGCGGCGTGAAGGATCCCGTTCTCCTGAGGAACGCCTGACACCACCATGTCTGCAGAACCAGGAAACACATCCAGTCACCTACAGACAGTAACACGCCGCCGACTGTGTGTGTGTGTGTGTGTGTGTGTGTGTGTGTGTGTGTGTGTGTGTGTGTGCGTGACTCACAGGCGTCCCCGATGGTTTCCACCTTGTAGACGTCGTAGTTGTCAATGATGTCGTCAAATGTGGTGTAGAGCTTGTTGAGGAAGTCTACGACCTGGTACGGAGTGCTGCTGCTGGAGAGCTGCGTGAAGCCCACGATGTCACTACACACACACACACACACACACACACTATATTACATCATAACATTATAAATATTTGTTTTGTTCTACAGAGTGCTGGGTCCAAAAATAAGAAGATGATGGAGAATGCATGCTTCCTGCCAGGATCCCAGAGTTTACGTGGAGACAGAAGTCGTGAACAAACGGCTAAAACACAACAACAGTTTTCTGTTTGTCCGTATTTTTAACGGCCTCTTGCAGTGGACGGACACTCGCAGCTCTCCTACCTGAAGAAGATGGTGGCGCTGACGTAACTCTGAGCCTGTAGTGGTTTCCCCTGCCGCAGGTCATCAGCTACCTGTTTAGGAAGCATACCTGCAACACAGACATGCACAACTTCTTATTTTGATGAACTGAAACAGAGCTGAAGTCACCATCAACAAATAAAGAATGGATGCAAATGGAAAGTTCTTTGGGTTTGTCTTTCTTTCATGAAGTTATCAACCTGAACGTGCTAGTTAATTAATCTAGTCTAGTCCAATCTGTTGTTGAGTATGCAGGAGGAAGGTCGTCCAGCTTTTCCACAGAATGTTCCTGAAACACTTTAATTATTAAACACTGCTTGCACTTCTTTATATAAACAACAGTTTCGTCATTCTGTCCAGATGTTTCCTCCCATCTTGTGTGTGTCTGGCAGCTGTAACTTCAGGGCTGGACTGATCAATAACTCTGATCAGTAAAGGTGTGTATGTATGTGTGCGTATGTGTGTGTCGTACTGTACAGCAGCCGGTCCGTCCTCTGTTTCTCGTGCATCAGATCTTGAGTCCGCTCGGCCACCAGCACCTCCAGGTGTTTACTGTACTTCTCCATCTGAAACACACAGAGTGGCTGTAGAGTCACTGAGTTATATCTTTAAAGTTCACATGATGCAGGACATCACAGAGGGATTCATCACCAGGTTCATCATCATGTCCACCGGGCTGACTTTGATCGGGTTGACCCGGTGAACAAACTTCTTGATCTGTTCGAAGGTGGGCCGGTGGACGGGGTTGTGAGAGCGACACCGCCGGATCAGCTACGGGAACAGACACAGGACAAAAGGCAGCAGAAGAGATGAGAAGGGAAATTTGTTTTTTTAGTTAGATTGAGGTGGTGAGTGCTCACCTCCACGTAGTCTGCAGGACAGGGGCAGGTGTTGTCGGCTTTACTGGAGATCAGCTCAGGTAGAGGAGGACACCAGGTGCTCTCCAGGTTAGACTCCTCCGCCTGGAAATTTGGACATTTAATTACTTGTCCCTTATTTAACCAGTGACATCTACACAAACGTACACAAAAACACAGCTGGCAGGTCACATTAAGCAGCTGGAGCTGTGGTCAGCCAATCAGACTGTGACTTACTGGGACAGGGTCGCTGCGAGTGGCAATCTCCAGCAGAATGATGGAATAACTGGAAATACATGCAGGGGTGATTAATCAGACTCTGTTTATGAATCTATGTGCAAAAATAACAGACTGTGGGGACAAAAAAGACCTGGTTCTGAGGTCAGGTTCAGTCAGGTAAGATAATGAAAGTCAGAGTCACTCTTTGTGTTTGATACCTGAACACGTCTCCCGCCAGCGTCGGCTCCATGTTGGAGTTATGGAACTCAGGCGGCATGTAAACCTCCAACAGTCTCTGCTGATAGCTGGAAAGAGGCTCCACCCCATCGTCCCTCCGGTACGTCTGCAGCCCGTAATCTGACAGGACAGACCACGTGTCAATCAACGTCAGGAAGGGCAGCTGTCCAATCAGTGTTCGGGATTAATTCTGTGTTCCTGATATTTAAAGAAGTGTAATGATGACGTGTTGTTGTTGTTCACGAGAACAGCTCTGAATGATCCAGCTCCAGTGAAGCAGAAAGAACAACAGAAGAATCCATTTTTACTTGAATTAAACCATTATTACCTGTTATTTTGCAAACCCAGCGGTCGTCTAACACACAGTTCAGAGACTTGAGTCGGCCGTGACAGATCCTGTGTTGATGGAGGTACGACATCCCTCTGGCGATGTCTGTAGCGAAGGAAAACCTGGCAGGGCGCAGAAATCTGGGGATTAATCACCCAATTAATCAGAAAATCTATACATAGCCTGTTTAAATTACTCAAACTAATGAACTCGATTCCTGTGATTTGAATGAAAACGTGCTTTTGTTGCTCTGACGAGATGAAAAGAAGCGCCTTCCCACCTGAAGCCCCAGTTCAGTGGCACCTCCTCGTTAAGGAGAACGTCGTTAAGGCTTCCTTTTGGGCAGTACTCCGTCACTATGGCAACATTAGGCACCTCAACACAGCCTCCAATAAACTTGCACAGGTTGGGGTGATCGAGCTCTCTGGAGACAGAGAGAGAGAGAAACTCAAAACACCATATTTGGTAAGATGGGTCGTTCTATAAGCAGGGAAGTGTGTCTTACCTGACTTGTTTGACTTCCTGTCTGATGGTTTTGGACAGAGAGAAAGTCTTTGATTGAATCTTCTTGATGGCCACCGTCCTGCCATCACTGGAGGAGGAAATTATATTAAATAAGAGATGTTTTTCTAAAAATATACACCAGAGTTCACCAGTGTGTCGATGTCCGTCTGTAGATCTATTCATCACAGTAAAATGAACTGTTTTGGTCGTCCGTGTGGCTTGAGTTTATCTCTGGCACACTTTCATCACTACAGATACCTGGGTGTGGTGCTGGACTACAAACTGGAGTGGACTACAAACATGGAGGCAGTCTACAAGACGGGCCCGAGCCGGCTTTACTTCCTGAGGAGGCTCGGGTCCTTCTGTTGTTCCCAGCACCATCTTCTTCATGTTGTTACCATAGTTACCATCACTGGCTATGGAGGACTTACTATATCCCAGTGCAGGTGAACATCGTTTTCCGGTTCCCTGGTTGTCCCGTATGGGAGCTGAGACCCGTCACACAGCTGGTGTTGCTGTCGCTGTTCCCCACCGGTACACTCATGATGCTGCCCATGGTCATACGAGCTTCATGATCTATAGAAAGAAAGGAAGAGAGACAGAAAAAAACAAAACCAAATCAAAGGTCAGGTCAAACCTGATCCAACCCAGTTTGGGTCCATTTCAGATCTTGTCCAGACCTGTTGGGACCAGTAGAGTCTGCACCCGGTCCAGAAGAGTCCAGAGCTGACTATGTTGAAGCATTTTAAACAGGTGAGATCAGAACTGTTACAGCACCTTGTTTTATCGTAGCGTAGTCGATGATCCAGCTCTCATCCCACAGCAGCCTCTGTTTCTGGTACCTCAGCCACTACACAGGACGCATTTATGGATGAGTTCTATTGTTTTTCTATTATTTGAATGCTTCTCAGGGCTCCTGGTAACACATGAGATGTTCTTACTGTAGCCGTCAGTGTGATGCAGAGGCACAGCAGGCTGAGTGGCAGGCCGATGGCGATCTTAGTGGATGCGGTCATCGGGCATTCACCACAGTCTGCTGGACAGGTGGAGCACAACTCCTCCTCCTCACAAACACCATCACCACAAACTGAAGACAGGAGAAAAGAGGCCTGACTAACTATCTGGTGATGTTTCCACTCATGTCGTCGTGTTTGGGGGGGAACAATGTGAAGAGGACAATGTGTTTGTTGATGGTAGCTGAGATCTCTGTCGCTCACTGTCGGCCAACCCAAACATGATGGTCTCAGAACCCTAAACACAGTCACTCCTGATCTCATAGGAAACCAAAACTTGCCAATATTTGGGTAAGAACTTGCCCCCTCCATCTCTGTCCCCTGAACCCTGCCATCCCTCAACAGTCAGCTGTCTGAGAAGGCTTAACAAAGTGAACACCACAATCCAGACCCAGATAAATAACTCACGATAAGTCAATTCATCTTTTAGTTACCTTCGTCAGTCAGGGGACCCTCATTATATTTGTTTATTCGTTGTACTCGCAGGTTTAAAGGGACACAACTCAACTCAACCTACCTACAGCTGGGAACACGGTGCTCTTGGCCTCAAGAGCAACCTGCATGCGACCAACTCGTATGTGAGCGATGAGCGAGGTTAAACCGGCGTGGATCAGAACCACCTGCAAGGCAGAGTCATGGGCTTAACAGGTCACTTATGAACATCAGCCACTTCTATACCTACTATAGTATTTTTTAAAAACTCACAGAACTTGTGAGCATCAGGAGAAAAGTTATAAAGTTGTTGATATGAAGTAGTGTATCATCTGTGTAAAAACCTCCTTTAAGTTAAACCTCAAAGAACTTCAGAGCTTTAGGGAGATAAATAAAGAAATATTAGAGTAACAGTAGTGGACCAGAATAAAGGGTGCGTTACCTTGGCGGTCCAGTTGGTCTGGGTCATCCTGCCGGAGGTCGAGATGGTGTGAGTGAAGATCTTTCCATCGTCAGGGATCCAGGGACCACAGATGCTCTCTGTTGCCTAAAGGTTGGTTTATTTAACGTATTCTGGTTACATTTCTTTAAATTGTTGTTTTGTCAGTAAATATCTGTGGACATGCAGAAACTGAAAATAACCAAGTTTATGAACCATGTATCCCAGAGGACAGGAGTGGATGTTAGCGTGGTGGATGCAGCAGTTTTCTCCGTTAGCATCTTTCCAGTTGGCTGGACAGTCGTGGTGTTCACAAAACCTCCGAGCTTGTTCAGGGGTCATGATGGAACTAAACACACAAACACGGTTCAGACCAACAAAGGTCTCAGTCTCATTTAGTTTGTTAAGTCGGATTAGTTTAAATCAGGTATAACCAGTTGTGAGGTGAACTAACCTGTGTGTAAAGATTTGGTTGTCGATAGCCCATTGGTAGAAAGAGTCACTGGCTGTTACTGAGTATGTGACGTTGAACACCTCGCCGGTCTTCACCGTCTCTGGAGGACGGACCACCCAGGCCATCTCCAGACCTGGACCAGAGACAGATGATGGATCAGTCAGTCACATCAGAGCTGTTTTAAAGCCACGCAGGGATTTCTTTACCAACAAAAGACGAGAAGATGAATTCTATCGACCACACAGCAGGACAGACTCCCTGGTTCTCACCGCCACAGTCGATCATGTTGGATTCGTTGGGTTTGTCCAGTGGCCAGCAGTCGTACTCGCTGTTGTCCAGGTCGTGCCAGCAACATGTCAGACCAACACAGCAAACACACACCTGGAAACAACACAACACACACATCGAGTGATCGACGATGAGCTGCTGCGTTTACAGAGAAATGATCTGCAGCTGACTTCAACATGATATACAAATATTTATTTGGCTTCATAGAGACAATTAAACCAATAAAGATGCATTTAAATCACATTTACTGTTTTCAGAGAAGTGAAAATAAGTCTTTTATGGAGCAAACAACATTCACATGCCATTGAAATGTTGTTTAGAAAAATTATTTTTTATGAGTCGTTTGATGTTTTCAAAGGACAGCATGTAATGATAATAAAAAACAAGAAGCAAGGAGAAGAAACAATGAACGCACAAAGTACAAACCAAACGTGTTAATATTTACATAAAATATATATTTAAAAATATAATAATGTCAAACGTTTGAATTTAATGTGACACTTCACACTGAATGTAAATTAGCTGTTTTTCTCTGAAATATTGATCATGAAGGTTTCCTCAAAATTCACATCCTGGTGCCGTGAAGCTGCTGCGAGTGTTTTTATCATTTACACACAGAAAAGATCAGCAGACAGCAAACATATCCATCCTTATCTTGCTTTCTTTAAATGCTGATTAATAATCAATAATCTAATGAGAAAAAAAAACAAAATAATCTGACAGTTAAGTTTTAGTTCATTACGTGACGTTTTGATTTAAAAGCAGGTGTTGAGTCTTACCCAGAGCAGACACCACAATCTTCTCTTCATGTTGCTGTTAAAGGACAGACAGACAGACATCTGCAGCCTCTGAGCTGAATGAACCTGAATCAGGAGGAAAGTGATGGAGAGAGGAAGCAGAGAGTGGAGAGAGAGAGAGACAGTGTTCATCAACATGGAGGTGGTTCACTGCCCTCTGCTGGTCACTTCTGTTACTGCACTGATATTGTTTTTATTATCAACAGTTTTAACCATCTTAAAACAAAGCTCAGGCAGGAGGACACGCGTCCATTCATCTCTCAGAGACACAAAAACAAGTCAGCTTCCTAAGGACGTCCAAAAATAACACAAGTACATGAAATCTGAACAATCTGAACAAGTCTTAAATCTGTCAGTTCTCCTCTATTACCTATGATCACCTGGGAGTACAACAACTCTCAGACATGAGGAAGAAGTACTCAGTATTTCAGATAAAGTACTAAAACCACACTGGAAAAACAGTAGAAGTAAAAGTTCTACCCTGAAATTGTTATTAAAGGAAAGTTTGTGTAATCAGGAAAAAGCAGCAGGAATCTAACTACTGTAAGAACATTTACTGAAGTACTGCACTACTTTATACTCACACTCGACTACATTCTGGAGGTAAATATTGCACTTTTACTCTTTATAAGGTCGAGTGAACGCAGCAACAAGACAGAGATGATGTGGTCGACCTCCGTCCATCTGACTGTGTGAGCAGCAGCATCAATAATACAAACACAGAGTCCAGAGTCTACAGGATCGCTGTCCTGTATATCAGCAGCTCACAGAACTGAACCAGAACCAGAGCTGCCGCTGTCAATATGAGCAGATTTTACTGTGACGTTCATCTTGTTCTGAAACCTTTTCTGACCCAGCTGGCTCCATGTTGGTTCTGATGAGGTGTTGATGAGACGATGCAGTTCACTGAGCTTTAACACAAAACTACATGAGGTTTGACTTTAATGACAACAAACTGACAAACATTATGTGAGAGATTCTGACCCAGTTCTCTATAAAACATAAACAGACACCAGCTGTACTAGTGACGCCATCTTGTTTAACCCGTAACTTAAAGACTGAGCTGCTCCTGTGTGTTAGCTAAGCGACTGGCTAACTACTTAGCTGATGTTAGCTAACTGACTAGCTAGCTAACTACCCGGCTGGCGGCCATGTTGGTGTTTAACTCAACTTTGATAACAACAAACAGAAAAATCATCTTCTAAATTCCCAAACATGGTGTGTGTGATTCATGACATAGTTCAGACAGGATCGATACATCTCCAATACATTACCTGTGTCTCTTCATTGATCACCAGACGGTGTGACCTCAGCGACCTCTGACCTCCATCTTGTGTCACAGTGAGGCTGTCAGCACTGACACTCATTAGCTTCATGTTGTAGCTTCATTTCCTCTCTAATGAGCTAAAGTGTTTACAGTCAACACACACACACACACACACACACACACACACACACACACACACTCTGTTGTGACCTAAACACAGATGGACCGTTAGTGTGTGTGTGTGTCTGTGTGTCCTCGTGACATCTCGTCTCTCTGAGTGACGTCTCTCTTCCCGGGCTCTGTCGGGTCCCACCTGCACGCGACACCAACCGTTCCGATCCGAACGTCCCGTCGACCAATCAGGGAGCGCGCGAGCCTCTCACTCATTCTCGGAAAGCTCGGGCGCGCGCGACGCTCTGCCGGCGCGCGTTCACGCGGACAGCCAGCTTCAGTCCCGGTGAGGAGCCGAGCAGAACCTACCGGTCCCGTCGGATGGATCTGCGGGTTTTTAACGTCTTTAATTAAACGTGTCGTGTTTTACGTCACCAGCCGTTTTAGTTCTAACATTAATCTGTGAGCACGAGGACTTAACGGCTCTTTAAACACTGTTCTACCCGGTCCTGGGTCGGAACCTTCACCGGTCCGTCTCGCCCCGCCGACATGTCTCCACCAACAGACGGCTATTAGCTCGTCCCGGAGCGGGTCTGGGATTCTCTGGGTCGCGGTTCTGATCGTGTCCCGGACCACAGGAGCAGAATGCTGACCCGGGTCAGTGTGGTTCTGCTGTCCGTGTTCTGCGTGCTGAGCCGGGCCCAGCGTCTGGACCAGGACAGGTCGGTTCAGATCTGTAATCGAACTTTATTACTTCTCTGTTCAGTCACTGACGGAATGTAACGGAGTACTTTTACTCCAGCACGTTACTTGTTACTTCATACGTCATGTTGTAGTTTTTACTCCACTACATTTCTCTGATAACTTTAGTTACTAGTTACCCTACTGATTACATTCTGCATCAGAACCACAGTAGATCATTTTAAATGTAAAACAAATGTAAATATTGGTGTAAGTTACTTTTACTGGTACTTTTGATGCTTCAGTATGTTTACCATCAGACTTGTACTGGAGTAACGTTACTCTTCCTGTGGGAGACTTGAACCAGAGTGATATTTAACACCAAAACTTTTAATCCAGTACGACTGTTTACAACACTGTGAATTGTCAATAGTGATCTATTATAACCCTTTAAAAACTTTCTTTCTTGTATTAATTAATAATTGATCTGTTTATTATTGATCACAGCCACATGATGGACTGTCACGTGTGTGTGGTTGAATAGAACTCTGTATTTATTGTATGAACTTCATGTTTTTGGACTGATTGTGTTTCCCGTTTCATTAAACTGATGCCGGCTGTGACCACAGCTTACGTGTAAATCAAAATACAAAGACAGGGTTAACAAGAAAGCTGCTGATCCAACATTATTCTAGTCAGAGGGGTGAAAGACGACAAAGAGGACAAACAGCAGAATATTATAATATAATTAAAAAGTTATTAAAACAGTTTAATGTTAATACACTCAGCAGACTGAAGGGAGAAAGTATGTGAGGAGACGAGCTGCTGCCCCGTCTGATGTAAGTCATGTTCAGACAGGCGCCTGGAAACAGGAGATGGTAGGAACATATAGACACATACACACACACGCACATACACACACATACACACACACACACATACACACACACACACACACAGACACAAACACACACACACACACACACTTCAGCCGGTCTAAACTCGTACAGACATAAACTACACAGTCGGCACTTCATGTTAAACAGATACGCTCCTCTGTGTGTGTGTGTGTGTGTGTGTGTGTGTGTGTGTGTGTGTGTGACACTGTGTTACAGCTGGACGGACCGGGTCGCGTTGACCGATGGTGTGTGTCGCTATGGCAACAGTGTGGAGTGTTGCTGGGGCTGGAGACAGATGGACCGGGGACGCTGTCAACGTGAGGACACACACACACGCACATACAGTAGAAACCTTGTACTGTATATTAACATTGTGCATGTGTGTGTGTGTGTGTAGCTCACTGTCAGCAGGGCTGTAAACACGGCGAGTGTGTCGGACCGGACCGATGCAAATGTCACCCAGGATACACCGGCAAGGCCTGTAACCAAGGTAACCCTGTGTGTGTGTGTGTATGTGTGCGTGTGTGTGTGAAGACGCCACAGCTCTCTGTAGCTTCACACAGATTTGATTTCCCATCATGCCTCTGAGACTGAACGAGAGACACATTCCTGTCATGCTTGTTTGACCTGCAAAGGCGTGTTTTACCTGAAGACCCCCAAAACACACACACATGCACACACACACACACACACACACACACACACACCGCTGCTTCCAAACTTAGAACAAAGAGGCGTACTCCACCCACCAACACACACACACACACTGTTAATCTCCTGATTAGAGGCTACATTTTGAGTCATATCCTGACTATAAAACAACATCTGGCTTTAAACTGGGTCTTCACACACTCTGTAATGTAAGACTACACACACACACACACACTCTCTCTCTCTCTGTGTGACTAACAGGCTGGAGGTCAAAGGTTAATCCTACAGGTTGACAAGAAGAGTGAAAGCAGAGAAAATGTACCTCTGAGGTTAATGTGTGACGTCTGCCCTTTGCCCTCTGTGTGTGTGTGTGTGTTTTGTGTTGCGTTGTGTGTCAGATCTGAACGAGTGCGGCGTGAAGCCTCGGCCCTGTAAGCATCGCTGCATGAACACGCCGGGCAGCTACAAGTGTTACTGCGCTGACGGATACGCAGCGCAGCCAGACGGCAGCTGCAGGAGTGAGTATTCATCCTGTTGTAAAACATAACAAACAACCAAATAATACAGGAAACAAACTCCAATACTCAGTAGAAGTGCGCAGAATTAGCTGTTAGCACTTCCTGTTAGCTGTGTTCTCATGGATATGCAGACATCTGTCACTGGATCACTGTGAGACTGAAGGAAAGTTAAATCATGAAGATTCTTAAGGGAGTTCTGCACACTTCGTCCTCCATGTTGATGAAGTCAGGTGTAGTGTCGAGGTCCACAGAACAGTTCTGGAGCTTCTGAAGTGTCAGTAGTGTGAAAGCAGTGTATCAGTAACTCATTACTCCACTAAGTAACTAATTACTTTCCAACAATAGTAAAATGTAATAGTTCACATTTTGGCAGCTTTTCTCTGATGTGTTTGTGTTCACAGACGCTCGCACCTGTTTCCATGCCAACTGTCAGTACGGCTGTCAGGTCATGAAGGGGGCGGTCCGATGCACCTGTCCGTCGCCGGGGTTACGGCTGGGTCCGGACAGACGCACCTGCATCGGTCAGTCTGGTGGTTCTTCTGCTGCGGGATGATGAAGCGTTGGCAGCGAAGTTCATCCTCTCTCTCTCTCTCTCTCTCTCTGCAGACATCGACGAGTGTGTGTCGGGCGGCGGTGTGTGTCCTCGTCGCAGGAAGTGTGTGAACACGTTCGGGAGCTTCATGTGTAAATGTCACCTGGGCTTCAAACTCACCTACATCAACGGACGGTACACCTGCATCGGTGAGGCAGAGACACAGCTCCCAGCAGACTCTGAGCTGGTTTCCTTCAGCTGGTCGTCGGCCATGTTTGTTTTGGTACCAGTTACCACAGCAGTTCAGCTTCTGGATATAAACCTGACAGCTGGTTTCAAAATATCAACGTCAGCATCAGTAAAAATAATGTTTCACTGAAGCTTCACAGGCAAACCACTGTAAAGGTGTTTTAGTGTCAACAGACTGTCACGAGTTCTCATAACCGAACAAACATGGCCGACAACCAGCTGAAGGAAACCAGCTCAGCTCAGCTTTGGTGAATATTATTTGGTCTGTCAGGTCATCAGACCAGATGTGACAGTCTCTCTCTCTCTCTCTCTCTCTCTCTGTTGGCAGATAAGGACACTCGGCCGTTCTGTTCTCTGAATCCAGCCTCTCCAAAGTGCAGGTGTAAGGACGGCAGCTGTGCAGGTAACAACACACCTCAGACTCCAGCAGAGTCAGTTACATTTGTGAGGCTGTTTTGCAAATGTAGCACCGTTATTGATGTGAGTGATGTCGTCACTGATCTTCAGCAGGCGTTTGTTCTGAGTCGACACAACGAACATTTAAAACAAGCAAATTAAACTTAAAGAGGTAAATGTACGTCGTCATGGAAACTGGATTCATGGAGTTTATATCATGTTGCAGCTGTCGTCAGGGTCACTCTGGAGCCACAGAAGCCCAGAACTACAACTCCTACCACCACCACGACTCCCACCACCACCACGACTCCCACCACCACAACTCCCACCACCACCACAACTCCCACTACAACCACCACCACCACAACTCCCACTACAACCACCACCACCACAACTCCCACTACAACCACCACCACCACAACTCCCACTACAACCACCACCACAACTCCCACCACCACAACTCCCACTACAACCACCACCACCACAACTCCCACTACAACCACCACCACAACTCCCACCACCACAACTCCCACTACAACCACCACCACCACAACTCCCACTACAACCACCACCACAACTCCCACCACAACAACTCCCACCACCACCACAACTCCCACCACCACAACTCCCACCACCACAACTCCCACTACAACCACCACCCCCACAACTCCCACCACCACCACTCCCACTACAACCACCACCACCACAACTCCCACTACAACCACCACCACCACAACTCCCACTACAACCACCACCACAACTCCCACCACCACCCCAACAACTACATCTACAGCTCTGACTACTACTTCTGCTGCTGCTACGACAGCTCAGGCAACGACCACATCAACTACTGCTCTGATCACAACCACAACAGCATCAACAACCCCCCCAGCTACAACTACATCCACTACACTACCTCCTACTACAATTACAACACTGGCTACTACAACTGAACTGGATACTACGACTGCGACTCCTCCTCCAGTGACTACTACCATCACTACGACAGTGGAACCCACCACGGCCTCCCTGCTGACGACCACCGTGAACAACCGGATCAACAAGGACGTGACGCAGAGACAGAGAGGAGACGTGCACAGTGAGGACAATTGACTGCTGCCCAGAATAAATCAGATTACATTAGATGACTCAGAAAAGAATTACATTACTGTGTGTGTGTGTGCGTGTGTGTGTTGCAGTCCCTCGACAGCCTGGTCACAACCAGGTGTGGGAGTTTGACATCGAGCTGGGAAACACAGCCGAGGCCTCCAGAGACGATCCTGGTGAGTGTGTGGATGTTATTAAATATCTTCACAGCTTCATAATCACATTAATCACAACGTGTGTGTGTGTGTGTGTGTGTGTGTGTGTGTGTGTGTAGACGTGGCTGAGCTCCACTGTGCCTTCGATGGCGGTCTGTGTGACTGGCTGTCGGACAGAGAAGGAGACCTGCACTGGGAGGTCGTCCACGCCGCTGCAGGTCACACATCGTGAACCACATTACACATTTAAGACCCGCCTGATCCTCCAGCTGGACCCTGGGCCCAGTAACCAGAGCAGAACCACGGTGTTAATGACTGTCTCCTCTCAGGCGGGCGGTACCTGTCCGTCCCGGAGCTGAAGGCGGGGCAGAGGAGTATCCGCGGTGCTCGACTGGCCGTTCAGATAGTCCCGCCCTGGAGTCACGGCGACCTGTGTTTCTCCTTCTCCCATTGGCTGACGGGGCATCACGTGGGCGTGCTGCAGCTGTTTGTCAGGAAGAGAGGACGGGACCAACGGTACCAGAACCCAATATATGTTCAACTTCCTGTCAGCTGAGCTGCGAGAACTAATCGACTAGTCGTCAACTAAAATAAAGTTCTGGACAACTTTGAAACACAAGCCTTGTTCTGATTGGCTGTTGCAGATACGGCTCCGCCCTCTGGAGCAGGACAGGTGGACACGGTTGGAGACAGACACAGGTTACCCTGATGACGCACACAGTGGACAAGGTGAGTCACACACACACACACACACACACACACACACGGACTAATGAAGAGTTTAGTGTGTTTGTTGTTCATGATGATGATGATGATGATGACAGGTGTGTGTGTGCCTGCAGGTGTTGTTGAAGGCCGAGCGGAGGAAAGGACGACGAGGACAGATCGCTGTTGATGATGTCACGCTGAGACGGGGGGCATGTCGATGACATCACAGCTGCCGCTTCTCCTCTGAGTGAACTCACGACATCAGTTTGTTCTGTTTAAGAGACGAGGAGATGATTTAGTTTTTGTGACGGAAGGAAGGAAACACACACCTGCTCTGTGTGTGCGTGTGAGTGCGTGTGTGTGTGTGACTGTGTTCTCCTGTCTTGTTTTTGTTCTTGTTTGTAAATAGTTTTTCTATGACTACATGATTAATATTGTCTCATAAACCTGATTATATACACAGTAATGATGTGTGTGTGTGTGTGTGTGTGTGTGTGTGTGTGTGTGTGTGGTCCTCTCCCTCTGTAGATGAGTCGCTGACTAACTTGTCAGAACTTTTGTAATGTTTTAATGAAAGCTCTTGTTTGTCTTCTTCATGTCGTCTTTTAAAGAAACAGAAGAAGAAGAGACTGCAGTACTCGAGTGAATGTGCTCAGTTACTTTAACAGAGGTTAGAGTTTAAAGATGGTGATCAGGTGGAGCTGCTCCACCTCCTCCCTGCAGCATCACCTGCAGGGAGGAGGAGGAGGAGGAGGCAGTCATCTGTCTGCTGGGGTGTGTGTGTCCAACATCTGCTTTAAAGCAGACACACACACACTCACTGGTAGGCGGAGCCGCCTGATTGGTGCTTCAGCTCAACAGATTCCTCAGTTTATGAACACGTCTAACCTGTGATTTAGCTTCCTGTGTGTGTGTGTGTGTGTGTGTGTGTGTGTGTGTGTGTGTGTTGTCACAGCCCTGCTCGTTAGCCCTGTAATCACCCCGGTAACCTCTCTCACTCTCACCAGCAGCAGCTCGTTAATTATTTTCTCTATGGATGACACATAGAGACTCAACAATCAACTGTCTTTGTGGTGCGTTCAGGAACAGCTGGGACAAATCCTACTGATTCTACCTTTAACTTTAATAGTCTTTGAATTCTATTAATATGACGTGAGCTTCAGTTAGCTTTGAGCACAAATGTCCTTCAGAGGGAGACTTTTTACTCTGATACTCTGAGTCCATGTCAGAGCCTGAACTCTGTTACTGTGCTGGAGGAAACAAGCTGGATCAGAACTTCTACTGTCACCAGAGTCTGTTTGTACACAAGTACATGAACATCTCCTGGAGGACAGACTGAGGACTCTGTGTGTCTGTGAACATGTTCCTGAACTCACCACGATGTGTTCAGGGACAACAGGACGTGTTTGTCTCTTGTGTTCGTGTTTCCTTCAGGATGAATGAATAGACAGCGGATCGGAGACCAGCTGAACGTCGCCCCCTGCTGGAGCCCAACTCTACATGTTCATGTCAGAATACAGTTGGACTCAGTGGTGGGAAGTAACTAAGTACATTTACACAAGTATTAAGATCATTTTACTTCATCCATTTTATTCCATGTCATCTCGACAACATCTCAGAGAGCAATTTTATATTTCACTACGTTTCTTTTAAAGCTTCTGTCGTTCTTTAAAGATATTTTACACTGTTACTGAAGTAATTCAGATGATTCATGACTGAAAACTAACTGCAGTACTTTGTTGTTACTTTACTGAATGTTTTAAACTGTAAATTCACAAAAACTGTCTTAAAAATGTTCAATAAAAAAATCTCCCCAGATCATTTGTTAAAACTGAGTTTACATCTTCACACATTAAAATCTGAGACAAACAACTGAACATTGAAATAAGATATTTGGGTGAACTGTTCCTTTAAGAAATGAGCCTTGTGTTGTTGTCGTGACTCGTTCAGGTGCAGCAGCGTCTCCTCAGCTGTTTGGAGAAGCTGAGGTGTTTCTCACGCTGGTTGCAGCAGTGCGGTTTCTCTCCGGTGTGGGTCCGAACTGGGTCTCTTTGAATTCAATGACGTGATGAAAGTCTTCCCGCGGTGTCGACGCTCGTGCGGTTTCTCTCCTGCCGTGCAGCAGACAGGTGGCTGAACGTCTTCCCGCGGTCTCACAGCTGTAGGGTTTCTCTCCTGCATGGACGAGCTGGTGGTCTGCGTGGTGGGACGAGGAAGAGGAGCGCTAACTGCGACATCATGTGACAGCTCGAAGACGCAGGACAAGGAGCTGTCAGAGGAGACAATATTAATAGAAACTATGACGATGACAGTTCACATAAAATATATGGAATATTTCTTTAAATTTGCATCCAAACTGACTTTATTGTCTTCATATCACACTTTTACATCCAGTGATATTATATCATCTGCTCATGAAAACAAAGAGTTTCATTATTTTGACAAACACATAATAAACTGAAAACCTTGTTACAAGGTATCGTCCTGTAACGAGCTCTGACTTCTGACTCACCTGGAGAGCAGCAGAGAGAAGAACGATGAATATCTGAGACGTATATTATAAAATGAAGAGCTGCAGACGTCACAGCCAGCAGGCCCAACATCTGGAAACATTTAACGACATCTGGAAACATTTAACGTCATCTGGAAACATTTAACGTCATCTGGAAACATTTAATGACATCTGGAGACATTTAGCAACATCTGGAAACATTTAACAACATCTGGAAACATTTAACGTCATCTGGAAACATTTAATGACATCTGGAGACATTTAGCAACATCTGGAAACATTTAACAACATCTGGAAACATTTAACGTCATCTGGAAACATTTAATGACATCTGGAAACATTTAACGACATCTGGAAACATTTAACGACATCTGGAAACATTTAATGACATCTGGAGACATTTAGCAACATCTGGAAACATTTAACAACATCTGGAAACATTTAACGACATCTGGAAACATTTAACGACATCTGGAAACATTTAACGTCATCTGGAAACATTTAATGACATCTGGAGACATTTAGCAACATCTGGAAACATTTAACGACATCTGGAAACATTTAACGTCATCTGGAAACATTTAATGACATCTGAAGACATTTAGCAACATCTGGAAACATTTAACGTGATCTGGAAACATTTAACGTCATCTGGAGACGTTTAACGACATCTGGAGACATTTAGCAACATCTGGAAACATTTAATGACATCTGGAGACATTTAGCAACATCTGGAAACATTTAACGACATCTGGAAACATTTAACAACATCTGGAGACGTTTAACGACATCTGGAGACGTTTAACGACATCTGGAGACGTTTAACGTTTCACCACCAGATCCAGTCGTCTCCATGACCAGAACAGGTGTGTTAATCCAGATCCAGTCCAAACCTGCAGCATGAGGAAACATTATCCTGGTGATTAGATCTGAGTGGTTGTGTTAACGTCTGCGGTGTTTGTCTTCTTATCTGTGTGTTTCTCTCTCTATCTTTATTAGCTCGTATCTTGTCATCACTCTCTCATCTCATCTGGTTCTGTTTGATTTGGTTGTAACGAGTTTCCTGGTTCACTGACGGTCGACAGCTTTGAGGAAACTCGATGTTTAGAAAATGTGTGTGACAGTTTTTTTCCCTGCTTTCATCAATGTTGGAGTGCGTAGAGTAAAGAAACTTGAGTGTGTTTTGGCTTTCTGCCTGTGTGTGTGTGTGTGTGTGTTTCCAAGGAAGTCCAGCCAACACACCCACAAACAGGATTTGAATACCGAGCCACAGCCCTGCAGAGACACTGGAGCAGAGCGCTGGAGGTGGACGGACGGACGGAGGACGAGCTGCAGAGATGAAGCTGTGACAGGATGAGCGGTGAGTGATGACTTTCAAAATAAAGCTGACAGGGTGAAGGAAGGATTATTTACATTAAAGCCAGATGCTAAAAAAAAAAAAAAAGAAAAAAAGTCAGGGATCACATTCTCAAAATTCAAGTCCTTAAAAGGTGCAGGTCCGGTTCATGTCAACAGTCCTGAGTCTGAATGTTTACAGGTCTGCTGGTTCTGATGTGTTGTTGCTCATCGTCAACATCTGAAGAACTTTTCCAATAAACTGAAACACGGAGGAGTAGTGATGGAAACACGATGATCCTAATAAACCGTCAGAGACACAAATTAATAACGATATTAATACATTTATCTTATTCACTTTGCTCATTACTTAATTAACCACAGAGTTACAAAACAACCTGGCTCGGTCCAGTTGCAGCAGGTAGTCCAGACGTCCTTCTCCCCGGCAACTCTCTCCCGCTCCTCCTGCGGGTCCAGAGGACGGATGAGATCTATCATCTGAACAGTGAGTTCTGGGTCTACGCTGGTTCTGATCAGATATCAGTATCACGTTTCAACATGAAGGAGCAGTGACTTCGAGCTTCTCGTCCCTCTGAGCCCAGCAGCACTGCGGAGGAAATTCATTTCAGCGTCTTTGGGTCAGGACCTTCAGCTCGGGACCACAGGTGAGGGTCGGCATGTAAACTGGACTCTCCTCACCACAGCGGAGCCCTGAGAACATGCGGGAATGTATGCACACAGCTCTCAGACCGGACAGCTTGTAGTACCGGCCCAGGTGCCTCATACCGGTCCCCCTACAGTCCAGAATGAACCCCCCTTAGCAAGCCCACAAGAGCTGGACCAGAATCTGCGGCAGTTCTCTCGAATCCTGAGATCCCTCCAAACTTTCCCAGGAGGCTGAGCAGTCTGACGCCCCGATCACTGGAGAACATCCCCCCGTCCCGCGATTCTGAAAATGGGAACCACCATCCCGGTCCGCCACTCCAGAGGTACTGACCCGATCTCCACACGACACTGAAGAGCACCTCGGAGCGAATCTCATCCAGCTCTGGCGCCACATCAGCCAGACTTGTGAGTCGTGTTCAGGAGCTCCTTCTGTATCCCTAGTCCGGGTCAGCAGTTCTCCAACAGAACCGCGACAATTTATTTTAAAAAGACACTAAACTGTAACGACTACAAAGAAAAGGACCATCTCATCACACAGAACAACAAGAAAGCTGACTTTTGAGTCTCATTCCCAACTGGACCCTTTGGGACTGTGGGTCGGGTCGGTCGCCGTCCCACAGCGCCAGTCTCACATCAGCTTTCTTACTACTCGGACCTTTGAGTGCTGAACAGCAGCGGATGGAGACGAAGTGAGTTGTTTACTGTGTTGTTCACTGATGAAGCGGCGTCTTCAGCCTGCGGTCGCTCACTGAGGTCAAACGTCACAGTAAACTATTTATCCAACATCAACAACATTATAAACACGGATCAGTGAGGAGGTCAAAGGTCACAGCTGTCGGGCCGCACCGCAGAATCACAGAGGACGGGTTCTCCATTAATGAGCACTGAGTTCTCTCCATGTTGTTATTTTGGGGGGCAGAATATTATCTTTAATTTTTAAACCTGACCCGATTAGACTGAGAACTAGAGAACAGGAGGTCCGTGAGAATACATGGAGGACGTCAGATATATATAATCAATATTTACATTTATTATGTGTGTTATTAGATAATCACACCGTTAAACAGTCAGGAGACTAAATTTACATTTACAGTCAGCATCAACAGGTGACCTGTGTCTGTTTGTTCAGGGAAAGCAGCTCTGTTTAAAACACACCGGCTGGTTGGATCTGGTTTACATACCACACACACACACACACACACACACACACACACACACACACACTCTAACATCAGTTTCCTGGTCTTGTGGTCTTGGTCTTTGGTCTGGTTGTGTTATTTTATAAACAATGCTGTGACATAACTGCAGATATTCTGTCATGTGAAACTGAGAAGAAGAAAAAACATCTACACATTAAAATAAAACATAAACAAGAACAGTTTAAGTTCACATTCATCAGAGTGGCAGCCATGTAAGACCTGCACATCGGGACCAGTTTGGGCCCTGAGCCACAGCCTTTTAGATTTAAGTTCAGAAGTGGGACTTAAACTAGAAGTGAAACACAGCAGTCACATGTAGAAGACGAGAACTGAACCTGTATGACGAGTAGAATGATACGAGGATCCCCTGCAAAGACAACCAACCAAAGAACCAACCAAAGAACCAACCAAAGAACCAACCCAACAACCAACTGAACCACCAGGCAACTGAAAAACTCCCAAACAAACAACTACCAAACTAACTAACTGACCGTGTGAGTGTGTACATATGTGTGTTGATGTGTGTGTTTTTTGTGTTTCAGTAGGACCTCTGCTCACGACCCCCATCGTCGCCTGCAACAACTCCTCGGCTGGGGAGTTGTCGCAGTGTTTCCATGACGACGATGCCTTCAAGTACCGGGCCTACACCTTCACCTACCTGCTGCTGTTCCCGGTGGCGTTCCTGTGCAACATCGGAGCCCTGGGGGTGTTTCTGCTGCAGAGCAGCCGCAGGTCCGGACACGCAAACACACAAACACGCAAACACACAAACACGTCTCTGTTATTCACTCCTGGCATTCATCCGCCACATGGCCAAAAGTATACGGACACTCATATTCTGTGGAGGCACTGACGTTCACACTTTATTGTGCAGGCGGCTTGTATGACACCTTAACGGAACAATTCAAGTCTCCAGGTGCCCCGAGACCAGAACCTGATCTGGATCTGGTTGTTTGAGTTGTCAGCATGGAAACAGTAAACAGGAAACCATGTAAATACATGCTCTGACTCTGATATTTGCAGCAACAGATAATTGATCGCAGTAATAAAGTACTTGCCTGTAAGTACACAGAAACCTGCGTCTGCACTCAGTGCAAATATTAACAGGCCTTTATGTAGCTGCTGAACTCACACGAGATGATGTGAGTCCACTTCACCGTGTCCTGACGACCTGTTATCACCCACCATGTATTCAAATTCTGCTCACAGTGAGTCTCAGCACTGATGTTACATAAAGTTACTCTGGGTTTGGATCCTGTTTCGCTGCTAGCTGCAACATAATAAGATGGTTTGTGTGATGTGTGGTATGCAAAACTCAACTGTGACATTCAAATCATGATGTGACGGTGTTGTCAGGTGTGTTGTCAGGTGTGTTGTCAGGTGTGAAGAGACAACAGTGTAAACGATGTCCAGCTAGCCCCGGCAGACTGAAGTTAGCATGCTAACTTAGCAGACGTCTGACAGAAGGACAGCACTGTTGTTTCTTCACTCTGATCGTGACGGCAGCTCTTTTTTTTAACGTTTCACATCTTATCATTGGCTCCTGTACATCTCACAAACATTATTATTCACAAGTTATTGATCCAAGTGTATCAGCTCAGCTTATTGATCTGATCTGATGAATGTCTCACTCTGTTGGAGTTGTTACACTACAGATACTCTCTAGTCGTACAGAGTGACGCCGCTTCTCTCACAGAGGATCTTTGGCCCAGTTCAGACATCAAACCGGTCTAGTTTGATTCTGTTGGACTCTCAGAACAGTAAATAAACAATCAGCACTTTGTTGATATATCCACTGACACTGATTGGTACAATCGGCTCAGGACGAATCAGCTCAAATGTCAAACTTGCTGTGCAACATTCTGCTACACTGGAACAAATTAAACAGAAAAACGAAAATAGATTTGATGCACACGGAAGGATTAAAGTTTGAAAATAAACTGGTTCTACTTCAATCCACTGATGACTCATACACAGCAGAAACATTTCAAATAAAGAAGGATTCTCTGTTTCAAATACTGCACTGCCATACTGTAATACTGCACCCAAAAATAAGGTTCAGGCTGTCTGAAGTAGCTGGTTGGCTGTTTTCATAACAAGACGATGACTCTGCTGAGAAATCCTCAAAAAACACACTTTGTCTGTGCAGAACTCACTGCTAACAGGAATGGCTAACAGCTAAAGTGGCTAATATCAATGGAGAATGTTTTATGAAATGGAAACAAATATCTGCATTCGTCAGAAAACATCTCACTTCCTCCAAATCTGATCTCACAGACATGAGACACATATTCTAAGAGTCAACGTGGCTTAAACTTCTTCAGGATGTCATTATCTCTGATGTCCTTTCAGAATAAATATTCATATCCTTAAAAATCTTAATGATTTAACTTTTCTTCAGTACCAGTGATCTAGAGATAGCTGTCTGTACATCCATGAGCACAATGCTAACAGGAAGTGCTAACAGCTAATTCAGCAAAAACACTCACATAACAATTTCTCCCACAGATCCCCATCAGCCATTTTTATGTTAAATGTCATCATTAATCCAAAACACCGGCGTCTGTCCCTCCCCTCCCGTCTGTCAGTCCCATTAACTGCACAGAAAGACAGAGAATATCACTTGTCTGATGTTTGTGTTAATGATTCTCCACTAACACGAGCGAGAGGTGAAGATCAGATCGGTGACTGGATTAGCTGAGCAGCTAGCTGTCACTCAAATAGGCCACGCCCCCATGTATTCATAGCGATAAGCCTTAATATTATTTGAATGAGTGAGTTGTATAAAACTTGTCACGAAGAGATAAACTTTGACAGAAATCCTACTCTTCCTGCTCCCCCCCCCCAGAAACTCCGCCTCCTGCGTTGTCATGATGAACCTCGCCCTATCAGATGGCAGCTTCTCTCTCACCCTCCCGCTACGATTGGCTTACTATTTCAAGGAAGGCGTGTGGGTCTTCCCTGATTGGCTGTGCCGAATCTGCGTCTACGGCTTCTATGTCAACCTGTACACCAGGTAACACACACACACAAATGCACACGCACACACACACACGCACACACACACATTAACGGGTCGCTGCTCTTCTTCGTCCCTCAGCATCCTCTTCCTCACTCTACTGAGCGTGCTCCGTTGGCTCGCTGTGGCCAAGCCCCTTCGCCACCGAACTCTGGCCACGCCCACTCGCTCCTTATTGGTCTGTCTGGGAGTCTGGCTGTTTGTGGGCGTGTTGTCAGGCCCCTTCCTGACCAATGGGGTGACGATGAGGTGAGAGAAAATAAACTTCTAAAACTTTACAGGTTTGGTTTTCATTCATTTAACTTTAGTTATATCTTGTTTTTTTTTTATTACGTTTTTTTTTGTTATTTGAGCTTTTTTAGGTTAATCAATTTTATTTGAACTTAACTTTTATCTATTTTGATTCCATTTGAATATTAGTATTATATTAGTATGTGTGTGTATATATATACATATATATATATAGTATCTAAACATAAGTTCCAAACTCTGAAACATGTAGAAATGTTTTTAAATTTAATACAAATAATTTAGTGTATTTATTATTTATAACATCTGTTGTTTTACTTCATCTCCTTTTAAACATCCAAATACAACTGTTTTCCTTTATAAATTTAATAAGTTGCAAAATGTTTTTTTTTACTTAAATTATTTATTTACATTTTGAAAAACAGCTGAATGAAACAAAGTACTTGGTTTGTTATTATTTCAATTTATTGGATTTTTTTTTTTAAATTATGATGTTTTTTTAAAAGTGAGTTCTTATTTTTTATTTCTCTTTTTCCTTGTTTTATTTTCTGTAAAGATTCAAGTTTTATTGTTTAATTGGGACTCTTTTTTAGTTTAATGGAATATAACTTAACCTTAACTTTGAATTATTTTAATTCTATTTAAATTATATCTTAAGTTCCAAACTCATGTACATTGATGTTTAATATGATACGACATGACAATAATGAAATGTTTTTAACTTTAACCTTTATCTTACTTAGATTTGGAGCATTTTAATACTTTAATGTATTTATTATTTATAACATTTGTTGTTTTACTTAATCTCATAAACAGTTTATATTTTTTAAAATAACTTCATGTACTTTTTAAAATATATATACGGTATATTATATATACATATTTAAATTTAAATTATGTGTTTTACATATTTTCTTAAGATTAAAGTTTATCAATACATAATACACATTTTTTCCCTTAAGACTTTTAATTTGACTGATTTATTTATGTTCAAAACCATATAAGTAAATCAAATAGATATTATTATTTACATTATTTATTTTAAAGCTCCTTTTTAAACCATTCATTCTACAGCAGTGTTGTTCTGTTAAACACGTTACAGCTCGAAGAGTTTCCTCATGTTTTCTCTCTAACATCGTCATGACGACTGACTCGTCACAGCTTCTTCCTGAGAACTGATCTGGGATCAGTCTGAACCCTGATGGACCGACTGACGGACAGAAGCAGCAGTTTGGTTGTTTATGCTCTCCTGAGTGAAATCAGGAGTCTCTGTGAGATAAACGATGAGTAACGCTGCACGTCTCCGAGACGCTTCTGTAAACTCTGGACGAGGTTCAGACGGGACGACGAGCAGAACCGGTTTAGCTGCTGGAAGGTTTGGTTCTCAGCCTGGTTATAAAAAGATCTGTGACTGTTAGGGGAGTGAGCCGCCATGTTTCATGTTTGGATGACAGTGACGAATATCAGCTGCTGCTGTCCTCACGGTTGCTATGGATACAGACACACAGGACGGCGGTCGTTTAGGATTAATGATAAACATCAGAGAAGAAGGAGAGCGGCCCTGATTGGTTCATGTGGGGATCATGATGCTATGTTTGAAAATAGCCATTAGCATCTCTTAGCGTCTTTCAGCAGCTTGTTTTGGTTTTGCTGGTGAACATGGTGGAGTTAAAAGATCGTTCATGGTGTGTTTGTGTCTCTGCTCTCTCTCAGGGCGGGGCTTCCTCGCTGCTTCGAGCCGGCGAACCCCTCCTCATGGGGGCGTGTCCTGATCTTGAACTACGTGGCGGTGGCGCTCGGCTTCCTCCTCCCGTTCCTCACCATCATCGTCTGCTACGGCCAACTCGTCCACCGCCTGATGGCTCGCTCTAGCGTCCGCAGCAGCAGCACGCGTAATCGCAACCGGCGCCGCTCCGTGCACCTGGTCACCATGGTGACGGCGACCTTCCTGCTCTGCTTCCTGCCCTACCACCTGATCCGGTCTCTGCACCTGCACGCCGTGTGTGGCGGATGGAACTGTGAGGTCACGGTGGCGCTGCAGAGGGCGGTGGTGGTGACTCTGTGTCTGGCGGCGTCCAACAGCGTGGTCAACCCACTGCTGTACTACTACTCCACCAGGACGTTCAGGAACAACATGAGGGACGCTCAGTCCTCTCTGCTGTCCAGCCGGGCTGGGTCCCTCAGGTCCGGAATGACCATGATGAGGAGACGGAACACCACCTGACGCACCTGGAGGGCCTCACGGTCAGCACTGCTGCTGACCAAACAAAAGCTACCAGGTGTCCAGGAGTCCGTAGGAGGGTCCAGGAGTCAGTAGGAGGGTTCAGGTGTCAGCAGGAGGGTCCAGGAGTCAGTAGGAGGGTCCAGGTGTCAGCAGGAGGGTCCAGGTGTCAGCAGGAGGGTTCAGGTGTCAGTAGGAGGGTCCAGGAGTCAGTAGGAGGGTTCAGGTGTCAGCAGGAGGGTCCAGGAGTCAGTAGGAGGGTCCAGGTGTCAGCAGGAGGGTTCAGGTGTCAGTAGGAGGGTTCAGGTGTCAGTAGGAGGGTCCAGGAGTCAGTAGGAGGGTCCAGGTGTCAGCAGGAGGGTTCAGGTGTCAGTAGGAGGGTCCAGGAGTCAGTAGGAGGGTCCAGGAGTCAGTAGGAGGGTTCAGGTGTCAGCAGGAGGGTTCAGGTGTCAGTAGGAGGGTCCAGGAGTCAGTAGGAGGGTCCAGGAGTCAGTAGGAGGGTTCAGGTGTCAGCAGGAGGGTCCAGGAGTCAGTAGGAGGGTCCAGGTGTAGTTGAGGGGGGCCCAGGGGGTTCAGGAGGGTACCTACTGGATCTACTGAAACGATTTCACAACCTTTGAATTGGTTTCACACCAAAACATGTAGATGAAGTTTAAAGTTTAGGTTTACAGAGACGAGAGTCCAGAAACAGAAGTCTTAGTTTATATAAAGAGACGGCAGAGTCAGTCTCTGGAGCGATGTCACCCTCTGCTGGTTCAACACTGAAACCACCTGTCAGGTAAAATCACCAGTCAGAACCAGACCAGCTGGGAGTGAAGCTCCTGTCAACTGCCAACCCGATGTGTTAGTGAGCAGCTGGTTCTGGAAACAACAGAACCTGGTGCTGCTTTTACAGACTGATGTGTGTGAATAATTCTAAACATGCGATGAAGTTTCCAGTGAAGACGCGTGTTTGTTTATTAGACCATAAATATCCCGATGACGGAAACACGTGGGAGGAAACATCGTCCTCGTGTACGAAATGTTCAGACTGTTTCTGCAGAATCTGTGTGATGTTGTTTCGTCCCCGGAGGATTAACGATGATGAGCTACTATATGAAGTTAACAAGCTGTGACACACATAAAGAACATCAGAGAAGGAAATGAACCACTTTATTTTATTAATAAACTGAAGAATGTCCACGGCTTCTGTCATTCATGTTACGTAATATACAAGTAACTGAAAACTGGACTGAAGTTGAGTCAATGTGCTCAGTTACACTCCATCACTGATGATTAGAAGTAAGAGAATGTTAGAATATTACTTTGATAGAAGTGAAAGTCTCCATATGAAGAGGGAATGTATTGATTAGCTCTGATGCAGCTTGTAATCTGTAACTAGTAACTGAAGTAATCTAATAAATGTAGCCAAGTGGACGAACAAAGTAACAGAAGTAACGTACTTGAGTACTTAGTTACACTCCAGCACCGGTAACGTTTTAAATACATCCTCCTGATGATACTTTAACACTCTCACATATTCAGAACAGGACTTTTACCTGTAATAGAGTATTTTCAGTATTTCATTTTTAGTTTTATTCCGTTCTATCTAACGAGGAGTTGTTGTTGTTGTTGGGTGTCTGATATCATGTGAGGCAGCAGCGCCCCCGTGTGGTCACATGGGGTCATGACGTCACAGGACCCGTCACAGGGAGGTCAAAGGTCAGATGACAACTAATCAGGAGGACTTGACTGAAACTGAGTTTATGGGTCATTTTTACTGCTGTGTGTGCATGTTTGTGTGTGTGTTTCCTGACTTCCAGGTGTTTCCTGACTCCGCCCCTCTCATTTTGTAGACACACACACACACGCACACACACACACACACACACACAGTACCTTGTGATGTTTGACATTGACTCAACACACAGACAGAAACTGAAGTGATGAAAACTTAATTACCTGACAGACACACACACAGACAGACAGGTGAGACAGGCAGACAGACAGGTGAGACACACAGACAGTCAGGTGAGACACACAGACAGACAGGTGAGACAGGCAGACAGACAGGTGAGACAGGCAGACAGTCAGGTGAGACACACAGACAGTCAGGTGAGACACACAGACAGACAGGTGAGACAGGCAGACAGTCAGGTGAGACACACAGACAGTCAGGTGAGACACACAGACAGACAGGTGAGACACACAGACAGTCAGGTGAGACACACAGACAGTCAGGTGAGACACACAGACAGACAGGTGAGACACACAGACAGACAGGTGAGACACACAGACAGTCAGGTGAGACAGGCAGGTGAGAGGGACAGACAGACACATTTATGGCCCAGAATTTGTTTACGTTTTATCATATTAGCATTAAACATTAGCAGAACTAGCTGCTAGCTGCTCCTGTTAGCAGGATTCTCTAAGTGAATTTATGGTTTATTGATGGTAACAATAACAAAAATGACATCATCAGTGAGTCACTGATTCTAAAACATGTGTTTTAGTGTTACATCATAGTTATCAATGTTATCACAGGTGAAAAATGCAAAACTCATAGTTTTCTGACCCTTAACAGACTCTGTGTGTGTGTGTGTGTGTGTGTGTGTGTGTGTGTGCGCGCAACGTCACTGGGGAAACATGGTGACAAAGATAGTTTGTGTAGGAGAAGATGATCCACTCCATCACTGCTGCAGTTGGATAGAAAGAGTCTGTAAAAGTCTGATGAGTCATGAAGCTGATGGACCCAAACAGTGGAAGTGAACGTCACCGTCTGAAGAGTGCTCGAGTAAAAGTCTTAAAGTTTCTGATATCAGATGTTCTGAAGTATCAAAGTATTTTCTGCTCTTTCTCTCAGCGGTCCACAGCTGCTGTGTAAACACCAACACTCCCCTGGTATTCCTGCTAGCTGCATGGCTAACTGAGCTAACAAGCTAAGTGTAGCCAAAGTTATACATGTTTAAAGAGAATACAGTTAGCAGCAGTTAGCAGTTAGTCTGGTGACTTAATGTAATAAGGTAGTTAATTAACATTTCCTAACGTCGTCCTCACGGAGAGGTGAAGTCAACTGGACCCGGCTGAAGTCGGTTCTGACTGAACAAACTGTTGTCGTGTCTAACTTCAACGGGAAACTACGCTGTTAGCTCTGTTAGCAACACCAGCTGCTAACAGAGCTAACGGCAGCTAACTGTTAGAGCTGCCGTTAGCTCTGTTAGCTGATGTTAGCTCTGTTAGCAGCTAACAGCAGCTAACCTAGCTTACTGTTAGAGCTGAGCTGAGCTGGCGGCCATGTTGGTGAGAGGATGTAGTTCAACAGAAAACTACACAGACTTTGATGACATCATACTGACAGTTTGTGACTGGACAACCTCAGATCGATTCTCAGTTCAGTTATTGATTATTTCTGTCTCCTGCTGACGTCATCAGAACTGAGGTGCGCTCCACCAGCCGGGCGGTGTCACCTCAGCCGGAGTGGGAGCTCTGTCTGACCCCGCAGCAGGAGGAGGCGGAGGCAGCGGGGCAGGGTTCGGGTCTGGGCGGGTCTGTGCGGGGCGGAGCGGCGGGGCCGCGGGGCGGAGCGGCGGGGCCGCGGGGCTGACGGCTGACTGGCTGCTCCCAGCCCGGCTCCTCACTCCTCCTCCGTCGCGGGGACGCGCCCGCACTCACACGCACTCACCCGCCGCGCGGCCAGGCCACCGGCCAGCCTCTCTGCCTCGCGCCCCTCCGGATCAGAAACTACATTCTCCGGTAGAACTTCCGTCACACTCGCGGTCCCGTTAAATTCCCCCCGCCCCCCTCCCCCGAACAGGAGCCGGAGCATCGGACCGGACCGGACCGGACTAACTCCTGGATTACCGAGTAGCTCACCCCGGACCCGCCGTGATTCAGCTCCCAGCAGCGGGCCAGCAGCGGGCCTACACTTCCTCCGGTCCGGTTCTGTCCAAACTTTCCCCCCCCGACCGTCACAGCGACCGGACGGTGACGTCAGCCCCGGGAACAGTCGAGAAGCCGCTGCCGGTTCAGCGGAGAGTTCGTGAGTGTCCGAACTTTTCTCAACCGAGTGTGTGTGTGTGTGTGTGTGTGTGTGTGTGTGTGTGTGTGCGCGCGCGGCACAGCAGCGCCCCCACCCAACTTTCTGACTGTCCGACCGTCTGTGTGTCCCGGTACCGACAGGCCCGGGACCAGGACCAGGACCGGGACCACGGCTGTCCCCCCGGCTGACCTCCTCGCGCCGGTACTTATATCCCCGGTTCGTTCGGATTCGGCACCGGGCCGATGGGCTCCGTGTGAGCGGGTCAGCGCGTGGCTTCCACGAGACTCACCGTTTCCTCCGGTCCGGTAGAGGTGAGTCATCCTCGGTACCGAACCGAGCAGTGACGTGTTCTGTTGGATTACTGACTACTTATGATTTATAACGTTTGTATTATATTAGAACGTGTCTGTGACGTCAGCAGAGTGTAAGGACTGATCTGAGGTCAGACTCTATAACAAACTTTAACACGCTGTCATACTGAATAACACGTTTTAATGTTTAAATTCATTAAAACTGAACAGATTTACACAATGATCCTGTTTAATAACACTGTGATGGTGAACAGCTCAGACTGTGGTTTCATTTCTACACACTGCTGCTTTAATCCTGTTCAAGGTGTTGATGATGTCAAGATGTGTTGACATCAGTATTCACAGTGTTTGTAATGTTCATATCGACAACAACTATGTAATTATACAGAATTTATTTAAAGGAGCATTGTGTAGAAAACTGTAGAGAGAAATCAGAACGCTTCATCTGAGTATTTACAAAATTTAGGAGGTAATAACACCCGGGACAAATAGGATCAAACTGCGCGTTGTTATAGTTTAATACAGTGTCAGTGTTTAAATTCACTAAAACATATTTAAACAGCTTTTAATATGAAACACGTGAATTAATTAAACATATTAAATAAGCACAAAAACAAGTAAATATAAAGAATAAAACACAATAAATACCAAATGTCAACAGTCAGATAACATCCACACGTAAAATACACTGAATATGTTAAAGAATCGCTGGAAAAACTGTGATTTAAATATGAAAAAATATAGAGTAAAGAAGATGTTTTATAAAACATGTGTAGTGTCATCACACCGAAACTTTGTGTTGTTGTCAAAACAAGACAAAAACATGGATCACCTTTTTCTGACGTTTTATGGAAGAAGCAATTAATGGAGAAATTAATCAGCATATTGATCGTCAGTAAAAACAGCCATGAGTCGCGGCCTTATGCTGAATTAGCAGTTAGACAAACAGACATCTGTCACTGGATCACTGGGATAAAACATGAAGATTCTTAAGGGAGTTCTGAACTGTTGCTGATGATATCTAAGTGGATTTATGTTCATTTATTCTGAAAGGACATCAGAGATAAGAACATCCTGTAGAAGTTTAAGTCACATTGAATCTATAAATATGTGTTTCATGTCTGTGACATCAGATGTGACTCAGTTATCACTCCTGGAGATGTTAGAGGTAAATGTTAGCAAGAGTTGTGATCTATGTTAATATATGTTTACATACATAGTCTCTATTAATATTAGCCGAATTAGCTGTTAGTAGCTCCTGTTAGCATTGTACTCATGGATGAACAGACAACTATCACTGGATCAGTGTGAGACTGAAGAAGAGTTAAAACGTACAGATTCTCAGGGGAGTTCTGGACATACAAGGAGAGGCTTTCTTCCTCAGATGTCTCGGTGGATTTGTGGATGATTATCTGTGATGGATACAAAAGACGTTCTCAGGAAGTAGAAGTCACACTGAATGTAAAAGTCTCAGCCCTCGGGCGTCCACACACACAATCAGCACCATACATACACAGGCTGTACATTTCAGCAACAAGGAAGTGCTCCAGCGTTCCACTTCCTGTCTGCACAGGAAGTGGGAGTGTGCTGCATTGTGTGATCTGATGTGTTTCTTCTGATGTTTTTATAAAACATGTGATCAGTTTCATTATCCAACGTACAGCGAGACGAGAGGAGAGTCTGATCTGAAAACATTATCTTGTCACTTCACATCCTCCCGGTGTTATTATCCTGTGTGAACAGTGAGCCGAGTTAGCTGCTAGCATCTCCTGTTAGCAGTGTACTGTACAGAAGAAAACCTTAAAACATGAAGATTCTAAAGGGAGTTCTGATTGGTCTTTTGTTTCTGATATCTAAGTGGATTTATGGACATTTATTCTGAAAGGACATCAGAGATAATGACATCCTGAAGAAGTTTAAGACACGCTGAATCTTGAAATATGTGTTTCATGTCTGTGAGATCAGATGTGAATCGGTTACTGAGGAAAACCTTAAAATGTGAAGATTCTAAAGGGAGTTCTGAATGGACTTTGGATATGTGAACATGTCCTCTGGATGGACATCAGAGATAGCGACATCATCAGGAAGTTAAAGGCGCACAGAGTGATGTCACTCTGTTTCACATTTCTTCCATCTGACATGGCCAGAAGTATGTGGACACCGGAACACGTCTCATCCCAGAACCGTTGTTCATTGTTTACTTTGTTTGCTCTGGTGTGGACGAGCGTCGTCACGGTGAGACAGGAAGTGGAGCAACGAGATGGCGTGGACGAAGACTCACCTCCACACAGCACCCATGTCGCTCTGACGCTCGCTAAAGTTAGCCTGCGTGGCTAAAACACGTCTCAGCAGGCATCTCAGCTATCTGTGTGTGTGTGTGTGTGTGTGTGTGTGTTGTGTATTTTTAGCTGCATGTTGTTTTGGATTCTGCTCTGATGTTATGAGGCAACACCACGGGACTGATAACATGACGGCCGCTGTGTGACAGTGATTCTGTCTGCTGTCACATTATTGATCACAGACTCATAAATACAGACGTGATGGACGACGAGTTCGACCAATCACAGCTCGACGTCCCTCAGGAGCGAGGAGGAGATACTGCCGGGAACAAGAATGTAAACATTGCATCTGAATTATTCTTTCTGTTTGTGCTCTGTGCTCCTGTTGGTCAACGTCACCAACATGATGTGGAATTTGTCAAAATGTAGGCGAACGTCTTCGTCTGCATGTGGTTCTGCCGGGTCGTCATGAGACGTCCGGATGAGATGTGGGTTGAAGTCCAGTGTTGTCAGACTTGCATCCGATCACAGTCCAGACTTTAACCAGGTTTCTTGGATCCAGCAGAATCAAATGTTCAAGTTAACTGATGAACCCACCAGATAGAAATGATTTATCAGAACCAGAATCAGCTGTATTGGCCCAGTATGAGATCAGAAACAAGGAGTTGGACTCTGGTTCAGTTTGGTCTGGATGTGTAGAACAGAACAGACGGTCACATTATTAAAAGAAGCCGCATATTTGGATTCTTTGAATAGTTTCCAAAACTTTATTTTGAAAGGTTGCAGAACGTAAAGATGAACTTAAAAAGAAACATCGTGACAGATGAGTGAAAATTAATGAAGTTACAGGTTTATTTAACTAAAACAACTTTTGTTTTAATCCCGAGAGTCACTAAATGTTTCTACAGAAGTTCTGATTGAAGCTGAAAGTTTAGTTTGTCTAAATCTGATCCAAGATGCTTTCTCTCCTCCATTCATGTTTTTCCAGGATTATTTAAATATTCTAATGATATATGATATGTAATAATATCATTGTAGGTTTTTTAATTTATATTTCCGTCTGTGAAAACGCGTGAATGTAAAATTCGGATGTTTAGGAGAATTTTTGAGGAAAACAAACTTTTTAGGGAAAAAAAAAAAAAAAAAATATATAGATATATATATATATATATATATATATATATATATATATATATATATATATATATAGATTTTATTCAGGAGAAACAAATGTTTTCTGCTGTTTAGACACGAAAGAATTTTCTTTTTTTTTGGCTCAAAATCAAACCTGCAAACAACAACAAAAATGTCTGTTTTCAAAAATCAGTTGCTTCGGGGAGCTGCTTAGCTCGGTTGGTAGCGAGCGCGACCCATGTGCCGAGTCCTGCAGTGGACCCGGGTTCGACTCCCGGCCCGGGTCTCTTTGCTGCGTGTCCCTCTCTCTCTCTTACCCTGTTTCCTCTCACACTATTCAGCTGTACTGTCAATAAAGCCAAAAAAGAAATTCAAATAATCAATCACTCTGTTTCACACATATTATAAAGACGATCCGCTAAACTTTATGTTCCAGCAGCTCTCAGGTCAGATTCAGAGGATGGATGAAGTTAAACAAAGTGACTCATCACAGCACAACGTTGGCTGTTCTGCAGGTCAACGTCTCTCACACAGCGACACTGATCCATGTGTCACGTCTGTGTGTGACTGCAGGCTGAGCTCAGTGACGGCGATACTTCCCACGGCGTGTGAAGGCAACACGTGGTCTTTGTCATGCGAACAGGACGAAGAGACGTTCAGTGTCACACAGTGTCAGAGAGTCGAGTGCAGAGTGTTCGCTGCAAACTGGGCGTCGGGTCGAGCTGATGCCTATCTTTAGCTCTGTGTGTGTGTGTGCGTGTGTGTGTGTGTGTGTGTGTGGTATGAACACCATTCATTATCACATTCCTGCACAGAGGCCTCCACATGGGAACAAGCTCGTCTCTCTACATGACTGTAATCACATCAGTGAGTGATCACAGGCGCTCACTCACTGATCAGTAATCAATCAGTCTATCAATCAATGACTGACTGATGAGCTGTTGATCTCCAGGCAGGCTGACACACCTCAGGGAGGAGAGAGGAGGTTTTTATTTTACATTACGTGTGTTTTGTGTTCAGTACATTAGATAGGGTGAGTCAAACCTCAGTCCATTCAGAACTCCCTTTGGAAACTTCATGTTTTAACTCTTCTTCAGTATCACAGTGATCCAGTGACAGCTGTCTGTTCATCCATGAGCACAATGCTAACAGGAGGTGCTAACGGCTAATTCAGCTCAAGGCTGCAACTTAATTTGCTGATAAATCAGATGTTCAGTTCACTGACACAGAGGAGAAACCGGGAAAAGGTCATATTTAAGAAGCTGTCATCAGAGAATTTAGTTAATCAATAATAATGACTCAAACTGTTTGATTGATCAGTTACTGATGTATCCTTCAGGTGAAGCTGACTGAATGAAAGCAACAAGGTAAAGTAAAGACAAATGTATCAAAATCATCGTCACTCCTGAAACGTGATTTAAACGTCCTTCACTGTGATTAACTGATCGTTGACTGATCGATGGAGTCACAGATGATCCATGCAGTCGTGTGAACAGCTCTGTGATTGATCAGATCAAAGCCGGTATCAGATTGTTGTTGGGAAGAAATCTGACTGAATCATGTAAACAGGTCCCATCAGATCATCATCGTGACCTGATCAATCCCAGGTATCAGATTATCATCATGACCTGATCAATCCCATTTATCAGATTATCATCATGACCTGATCAATCCCAGTTATCAGATTATCATCGTGACCTGATCAATCCCACTAATCAGATTATCATCGTGACCTGATCAATCCCACTAATCAGATTATCATCGTGACCTGATCAATCCCATTTATCAGATTATCATCATGACCTGATCAATCCCAGTTATCAGATTATCATCGTGACCTGATCAATCCCAGGTATGAGATCATCATCGTGACCTGATCAATCCCAGATATCAGATTATCGTTGTCATGTTGACGGTCTGTGAAAGCAGCTGGATTCTGATTGGCTGTCAGTGTTTGTGTGGTCAGAAAATACTTTTCACCACCGTTGTTGATCTTTAAACTGATGTAGTTATTGATGGAGTTATTGATACAGTTATTGACGAGCTGATGGTTGTTGGTGTCTGAACTCATGATGAAGCTGCAGTTCTTCGTCAGCAGTAGACTTGTTGACCTGTTGACCCGTATGGACTCCACCTGAACCAGCCGAGACCTCCTGAGTCCGCCTGACTCTCTGCTGGTCTCTGAGCCGTGGAGGTGATTGATCGTCTCTACAGGAGTCACGTCAGCAGTCTGAGGAGTTTCCACCTCTGTGAAGACTGTTGTGTAATATCTGGCTGCAGCTGGTCTGAGATCTGAGTCCTGAACCACCACGATGGAGTGTGTGTGTGTGTGTGTGTGTGTGTGTGTGTGTGTGTGGTTGGACCGGCCCGGCTGGTCGTGAAGCTGCTGTTAGTCAAACTAACCAGCTGTTTAAACAGGCTCACACACACACACACACACATACTCACACACAGAGTTAATCAGGGTTGTTCAGTGTGTGTGTGTGTGTGTGTGTGTGTGTGTGTGTGTGTGCTGGGATGCCTGGGCTGTGATGTCAGCGTTTCTGCCCGTGGTCTGTGGTATGCGGGCTGCTAGTTCACCTCCACACACACACACACACAATGAGATTAGAGCACAATCCAGTATCTGTGTCCACCATCTTGTCTGTTTGTGTGTGAGTGTGTTCTTGGTGCAGTGATGTGACTTTAAGCTGTGTTGACAGAGCAAACACACACTGTTGAATCTGAGCTGTGTGTGTGTGAGTGTATGTGTGTGTGTGTGTGTGCGTGTTACTGTAATGTGTTGTTACCTGGTTGTACTTTAACACACTTAGTTCCAGTGGCTGCATCAGGAGCTGCTGGAGGACTCATGATGGAGGCTCAATGTGTTTTTGTATGATATCCAGGTGTTTTGTATCACACACACATGCGCGCGCGCACACACACACACACACGCACACACACACAGACGCTGTGCTTCTCATCAGTCTGTGTTTAATGACAGTGTCTGCTGCTCCGGCACATACCTGACATACCTGCAGCAGCTGATTCTGATGTCTGGAAACAATGCTGCTCTTTGAATACACACACACACACACACACACACACACACACACACACACACACACACACACCTCCTCAGAAGTGGTTCAGAATCTGCTGATTGGACCCTGTGTTGCCTGATCGTACCCTGGATACAGCTGATCCAGAGTCTGTGTGTGACTTTTATTTTGAAGAGTTCAGCGAGTGCAGCATCAGTGATGTTACTGACAACTGACTCCTTCATCGACCTGATCAGCTTCTGTTTCAGTTTGAATCCAGCATCACGTCTGAGAGCAGTTTCTAACGTCCGTCTCTCTCAGACGTCACGTGACTGAACACCTGTCGGCCACCTGAGCTGCGCGGTGACATCACAGACGTGACTGTGGTAGCCCGTTCATTTGTTTACTTCTGCACGAACATCCTGGGTGTGTCGCCGGTTATCAGACTCACTGCGGTGAAACACACACACACCCTTCATCTTCATATTCAGTAGGTTCAGTAGTCTCCTGCAGTCTCTAACCTCACTGCGCTGTTTTATGATTTGTGGTTAACCATTAAATTAATCGGCATGTTTCCAGATAAAGAAAAGGTCAAATTATCTGATTCCAGCTCTTTAACATGAATATTTCCTGGTTTCTTTCCTCTGTGACAGGAAACTGAAGATGAAACACTGATCGATATGTTAGAGACCAAACAACTGATTGATTAATGGAAATAACAAGCGACCGATTAATGTACGATCATTAGTTGCAGGCCTATGCAGAATTAGCAGTTACCTGCTCCTGTAAGCCGCTCGTGTTAGCCGCTCGTGTTAGCAGCTCCTGTTAGCTTCTCCTGTTAGCTGCTCCCGTTACCTGCTCCTGTAAGCCGCTCGTGTTAGCCGCTCGTGTTAGCAGCTCCTGTTAGCAGCTCCTGTTACCTGCTCCTGTAAGCCGCTCGTGTTAGCAGCTCGTGTTAGCAGCTCGTGTTAGCTGCTCCTGTTAGCCGCTCCTGTTAGCTGCTCCTGTTAGCAGTGTGCTCATGGATGCACAGACGTGTATCACTGGCAGCCATAAGCAGCGTCTGTTCCCTGATTTCTGGATGTTTGTTCTTGACAGACTTTATAATATTGAGACTCTTGACATTGTAACTCCAGCTGAATCAAGAACATGTGCTTCATGTCTCAGTTCTGATCTGAGTTCAGTTTTGACTCTTTCCTGCAAAATCACATTAAAGTGTGAGAAACCCTAACATGGTGCAGTGAGAGTTTCTGGCAGCAGTTTTTCTGTCGTTGTTGGAGCGAGATGCCTTAAATGAAGCTGTCAGCTGATCAGAGATCTGTTAAACATGTTTAATTTGATAGATCAGTGTGTCACACACATTCAATCAGTATAGAGACGTCAGATCAGACCGTCTGTCTGCACACACACACAACGTCAGGCGACTCAGCTTACAGCTGTGTGTGTTTGTTACACACTGCTGAGGACACACACACACAGGCTGATAACGTATCACTGAGCTGATCAATAACTCAATCACAGCCCTCCGTCTCTGAGTCAGACTTTTATCAGCCCACTGTGATTGGACAGAGACGGTGACATCAGTGACCACATACACACACCTTAGTGCCTGTGTGTGTGTGTGTGTGTGTGTGTGTGTGTGTGTGTGTGAGGTGTTTTACCAGCAGAGCAGGACTGCAGTGTGTTTGAAGCTCGGGGCGATCGACATACACTGACACTGACAAAGACATATATAGAGAGAGACAAAGACTTCAGGATGACAAAGGTGAAAATGAGACAACTGAGGTTACCATGACGACGGGGAAACACAAAACAGAGGACAGGAATGTAAAGAGAGAGAGAGAGGGGGGAGGGGAGAGAGGAAATAAGTGGAAACATGAAAGAAAGAGAGGAAGAGAGAGAGGAAAGAATGAGGGAGGAGGAGGAGGGAAAAATGAGAAGGAGGAGCTGGAAAATAGCAACAGAGAAGAAGAAGAAGAAGAAGAAGAAGAAGAAGAAATGAAAAGAGGGATGAGAAGGAGGAGAAACAAACAGAAAATTGAACACTAACACCACAGAAGATGAAAAAAGAAAAAGGAGAGTAAAGAGAAGGAAGGAAGAAAGAAGATTACAAAGTCCAGGAGAGAAAGAAGAGAGAAGGAAACTATACGAAGATAAACAAGAGGAAAGAGAGAAGAAGAGGAAAATCCAGTGGTGGAAAAAGAGGAGGAGAGGAATGAAAATGAGCGGGAACGAGAGAAACTGAGCTCGTAAAGTGACGAAGAGGAGGATGGAAAGAAGGAGGAGGAGGAAAGAAAGTGGTTTGACTATAAAACGAGGGAGAGATTTAATTTTATTTAAGAGGGAGGATGAAAGAAACAATGGTCAGATTAATAAAATCCAAACAAAATAGTTTAACAGAAAACAAAACCGTTGTAATAAAAACTGAAATGAGTCTGAAACTACAAAATAAAATACAAAACTACAATTAAAATCAGATTGAAACATTGAAAACAGTCTTTTAAAGTAAATGCAGAGTTAGATGACTATGATTTTATAAACTTTAGAAATAAAAGTTTTGAAATAAAGAAAATTAACAGAAAATGTCCTTACACTTAATTGTGTAATCTTCAACTGATTTTCCATATAATAAACTAATAATAAGACAGAGTAGTGACAGTTTTTCACCTGTGGCATAAAAACTACATTTCCCACAATGCACCTCCTTCAGTAGAGCCTCCCAGCTCTGACATAATTGTCACCGCCCCTTTAATATTAAACCATGTTGCTGTTCTTCTTCTGTCTGTGTCTGACTCTGCTCTCTGATTGGCTTCCCTCAGGTGGGGTGGGCGGAGCCGAGCGATGGCGGGTGCGTCGGTGAAGGTGGCGGTGCGAGTCCGCCCATTCAACTCCAGAGAGATGGGCCGCAACGCCAAGTGTGTGATCCAGATGCAGGGAAACACCACCTGTGAGTCTACACACTCCTGTTCTGTCACCTCCACCTGTTGGTCCCCTTAAAGCTGTCAGTCCCCACACAGCAGGCGTCTGCCATGAGACCCCATGATGTAGATAAACAAGAACACAAACACACTTAATGTCTCATTTGACGCAATTAAACAATAGATTAAAATGTTAAGTCTTTGTGTGTGAGCTGCAGTAATGATAGTATTCTTGTATGTCTCCATTTTGAATTCTTGGACCGGTTCAGACCGAAGATCCGGGCCGGGCCAACAGCCCTCGCTGTGTCGGAGGTTTGCATGTGTTAAAACAGGCCCTCCCAGAATGCCTCAGCTGGTCACGTGACCTCTGAACCTCTCAGCGGTTATTTATAGACGTCAGAGCAGTGCGGCTGTTTTTAGCCGCCATGCGTCCGTCTGACCGTCACGTCCACGCAGATATTTATACTGTCGGCTTGTTAATGACGGGACACTCTGAGCCGTCTGTGGGAGAGGTGGAGCATCAGGAGGAGCAGGCTTCACCTCCTCCTTCACCTCCTCCACCTGTCTGATGAGTCCTCTCTGTTTCCAGGTATCTCAAACCCCAAACAGCCCAAAGATGGAGCCAAGAACTTCACCTTCGACTACTCCTACTGGTCACACACAACGGTGAGCACACACACACACACACACACACACAGACGTTCACCAGGTAACAACAGGCAGTGATAACAGGTGTGTGTGTGTGTGTGTGTGTGTGTGTGTGTGTGTGTGTGTGTGTGTGTGTGTGTGTGTGCAGGCGGATGACCCCAGCTTCGCCTGTCAGAAGCAGGTGTATAAGGACATTGGAGAGGAGATGCTGCTGCACGCCTTCGAAGGTAAAACCCTCACCTGTGTGTGTGTTTGTATCACCCTCAGCGTCTCAGTTGTTTGTGTGTGTGTGTGTGTGTGTGCGTGTGTGTGTCGGTCAGCTGGTGTTGTTTGTTGCTGCGTCTCCATGTGACATCATAGTGTTCAGAGACATGCAACACTGTTAGCTCGCCGCACATCGAGGATGTAAATAATTTGTTTCTGGGTTTAAAAAAAAAGAACTGAAATTAATGTTGTTGTTGTTGTTTTTCAGGATACAATGTGTGTATCTTTGCGTACGGACAGACGGGTGGAGGGAAGAGCTACACCATGATGGGCAAACAGGAGCCTGGACAGGAGGGAATCATACCTCAGGTACACCGTCTGATGACACCTCCAACCTACAGCAGAGTGCATGAATCACCTGGTCCTGATAATATAGGACGATTATACACAGATGATCCAGCCACTGAACCAGTAACACAACATCACCAGACTCTATTCACAGATGTGGTGATTTTAAAAGTTGTTGTGTTAAAACCAACTTTATGATGTTGTGAAACTCTGTCTCTGACAGATTCTGAATCATTGTGTCCTTGTTGTAAATTCAGCATTATGATACATGAAGTCAACTTTCATCCACAACGTCACCAGACTCCCTTAACAAATCAGCTAATTTTAGGGGTTGTTGAGTAGCGTTAAACTTTATAAACATTATGAAACTCTTCCTACGACAAATTCTAAATCATTGGTGCCTTCTTGTAAATTCAGCTTTAAGTCAAAACATGAAGTGAACCACTCATCACAATATCACCAGACTCCATTAACAAATGTAGTGATTTTAAGACTTGTTGAGTTAAAACAAACTTTATAATGTAGTGTAACTCTGTCTCTGACAGATTCTAACTCATTGTGTCCTTCTAGTAAATTCAGCAAATGTTCTACATGAACTTCTTTCTGTTTCTTTCTTCTGAAACATGGAGTCTGTTTTGTCTCAGTGAGGTTTGTTTCATACAGAAGAGGAAGTGAGAAGCATGTTATGATCAGCTGTCACAGCAGGACTTCTGATAATATTAATGCAGGATCAGTGTGTTTGTCACTGTCTAAATTGAATGATTGATTATTGATTAGCGTGTGTGTGTGTGTGTGTGTGTGTGTGTTCAGCTGTGTGAGGACTTGTTCCGGAGAACAGGAGAGAACACAGATCCGGACCTGACCTACTCTGTGGAGGTAAACTCTCTGATCCTTCATCACGTCTCAGATTCATTCAGCGACCGTTGGGTCATTGATCGTTGTCTCCTCCACCTTCAGGTCTCCTACATGGAGATCTACTGCGAGCGGGTCCGGGATCTGTTAAACCCAAAGTCCCAGGGGACTCTGCGGGTCCGGGAGCATCCCATCCTCGGGCCCTACGTGGAGGATCTGTCCAAACTGGCTGTGACCGGATTCAACGACATCCAGGACCTGATGGACGCCGGCAACAAGGCTCGGTCGGTCCTGGTGTTCTTTACCAGTGTTATGTTTGTTCTGTTATTGATTATTAACTCCTGACTGGTTATTGATCACAGGACGGTCGCAGCCACAAACATGAACGAGACGTCGTCCAGGTCGCACGCTGTCTTCACCATCGTCTTCACGCAGAAGAGACGAGACCAGATGACCAGCCTGGACACAGAGAAGGTGTGTGTGTCGTAGTTATAGGTGTCGTCTGTTATCGGGTGTTTGGTTTTAAACTTAAAGGTGAAACTCTGACTTCAGGTCAGTAAGATCAGCCTGGTGGATCTGGCAGGAAGCGAGCGAGCCGACTCCTCTGGGGCGAAAGGAACTCGACTGAAGGTCAGAGGTCACGCTGCTGTTTCCTTCACCTGCTGTCACATTTAACTTTATACTAACTGTGTTTGTTCTCGCTCACATGCAGGAAGGAGCCAATATCAATAAATCTCTCACCACGCTGGGGAAAGTGATCTCAGCTCTGGCTGAAATGGTGAGTCACTAACCTGGGATTCATCAGAAAACCTCAGCGTGTCTGACTGTGATGCTAACTGCTGTTCGTCTGTCCTCTGCAGCAGAGCAACAAGAAGAGGAAGAGCGACTTCATCCCCTACAGAGACTCTGTCCTCACCTGGCTGCTGAAGGAGAACCTGGGTCAGTACATTAGAGTCAGCAGGACACTGACAGTGTGTCTCCTGGTAGAACAGACTTGGTGATAACGTGAAACTTTGACTTTCAGGAGGAAACTCTCGGACGGCCATGATCGCTGCTCTAAGTCCTGCTGACATCAACTATGAAGAAACACTGAGCACTCTGAGGTCAGACACTGACCTCTGATCAGTTCAGCTCTGTAGCTGCATCACGTACAGAGCAGTGAGCCTAATGTGAAGTGTTGTGATGTGGCTGCAGGTACGCTGACCGGGCCAAACAGATCCGCTGTAACGCCGTGATCAACGAAGATCCCAACGCCAAACTGATCCGAGAGCTGAAGGCCGAGGTGGAGCGGCTGAGGAACCTGCTGTTCTCCCAGGGCCTGCAGGAGCTGCTGGACAACACTGGTACTCATTTATACAGGAAGTGTTAGTGCCCGTTATACTCACCATGACGGGTTCTGCATCAGAACGTCAGGGGTCACGACTCTCCACATCCCCAGAGTTCAGTTCTGACCTCTCCTCCCAAACAAACCACTGAAGGATCTTTGTCAGTGTGTGTCATCAGTTCTGGTATATTGTGACATCACAATGATGTCATCAGCAGGCTCCGCCCTCTCTACAGCAAACAAAGCCCAACAGTGGCTGCCAAGATTAGCCTGTTAGCTCCTGTTAGCATCGACAGGGAGGTGCAGCCGAGTGTCTTTGGGTGTGTGCGGTTATTTAAACGTGGTATGTGAGGCATGTGTATGTGCGGTATGTTCAGAGGAGGATATTTACAGACAACAGCAACTGTGTGTGTGTGTGTGTGTGTGCAGATACTTACATGCTGTTCTTTACATAACACACGTGTCTCAGATTCCAGCTTGTTAAAAAATGGAACCCGACTCTTTCTTACAGTCAACAACAACAACGTCCTCGTCGGTCTCGCAGGTGCGTCCCCCTCCCCGCTGCAGCTGGCACTCACAGCCAATGGGGTCGCATCGAAGAATGGCTCCGCCCCTCCGGGTGACTGTCTAGGTGAGTGTAATACACTGTAACACTCCAGCACCTCCATTAAGACATGTAGTGATTTTAAGAGCTGTTGAGTTAAAACAAACTTTATAAACTCACCCTGCTCTCCCATGATCCTCTTCTGTTCCTCTGCAGGTGCCGAGCCGCCGTCTGAAGGTGACGCCCCCGCCAACCCCGACCACCTGATGGAGGACGGCGAGGACGGAGAGGAGGCAGAGCCAATCAGTAAAGAGGAGGCAGCAGAGAGATTGCTGGTAGGACTCTGATTGGACAAGACTGATGTGTGTGACACTGAGGCTGGACTCCTCTGATTGGACGAGACTCTGATGTGTGTGTGTGTTTGTTGGTGTTTCAGGAGACAGAGAAGATCATCGCCGAGCTCAACGAGACCTGGGAGGAGAAGCTGAGGAAGACGGAGTCCATCCGTCTGGAGAGGTGAGGAAGACCAAGTCTGATGTATGATAGAAACTGAAGGAGAGGACTACAACTCCCAAGATGCATTTCAACAACACACCCAACATCTCTCTCTGTGTGTCTGTGTCTCTTGCCCAGAGAGTCCCTGCTGGCAGAGATGGGCGTGTCCATTAAAGAAGATGGAGGGACGTTGGGCGTCTTCTCTCCTAAAGGAGTGAGTTTATATATTATTATATATTATATTATATTATATTATATTATAGTACCTGTTGTCCTGCAGCAGCAGACAGACGTGTGTGTGTCCGTCTGACTTCCTGTGTGTGTTGCAGACGCCTCACCTGGTCAACCTCAATGAAGACCCTCTGATGTCCGAGTGTCTGCTGTACTACATCAAGGAGGGCTTCACCAGGTCTCACCTGTCACTGATCAACAACTGACTGCTGTCCAGAGCTGCTGGTTCCATGCTCACCTGATGTGTGTGTGTGTGTGTGTGTGTGTGTGTGTGTGTGTTTCAGGGTGGGACAGCAGGACGTGGACATCAAACTGTCCGGTCACTTCATCAAAGAGATCCACTGTGTGTTCGTCAGTGAGACCAACGAGCAGGGAGAAGGTGAGGACACACTTCCTGTTTCACTCAGAGGCTGATCAGACTGATCTCAGGTCAGTGAGCTCAGATCAGACTGATGGACAGGCAGCTGATCAGACTGATCTCAGGTCAGTGAGCTCAGATCAGACTGATGGACACGCAGCTGATCAGACTGATCTCAGGTCAGTGAGCTCAGAGCGCCCTCTGCTGGTCAGACTGCAGCAGCTGCAGCTCAGAAACAGCCTTCAGAGATGAAGTTAGATTAACTGGTTTATTAATGTCCTCATCATAAAACAATCAGATCACATCATTAAACACATGGTGACGTTACATGGAAGCTGGTAGGATGTTCCACATTATTTTCATTGATCCGTCTCAGCACGTTCACCAGAAAACAAAACAACGTAGTTAATATTTCTTTAAAAAACCTCCTGAAAACTACAGTACCTATGATCCTCGGCAGCTGTTGCCATGGAGAAGGAGCCATGATGGAAGTTGTTGATGTTGATTTCAAGCAAAAAGCACTGAAAGTAAAATCAGTTTTCTGACAGAATCATGAACTCTGATTGGATGTTTATCACTGAAATGCATCTTGAGAGTTGTAGTTAACTTTCAGTTTTAAAGTCCTCAGGCTTCAACTTTAACTGAAGTCTTAACAGTCTGTGTGTGTGTGTGTGTGTGTGTGTGTGTGTGTGCGTGCGTGCGTGCGTGCGTGCGTGCGTGCGTGCGTGCGTGCGTGCGTGCGTGTGTGCGTGCGTGTGTGTGTTCAGTGAGTGACCCTCTCTCTTCTTCTTCTCTCTGCTAAAAGCTGCCAGGAAATCTGTCAGGTATCGTTCTAACAGTCAGTGTTACCGTGGTGACATCACCTCCATCTTATCACACCCGTGTTTCCTGTGCCCCCCCCCCCCACCCACACCGTGTGTGTGTGTGTGTGTGTGCGTGCGTGCGTGTGTGTGTGTGTCTGGCGTCCTGGCGGCGTGCCGATGTTTAACAGCTGTGTTGTGTCTGCAGTGGTCGTCACTCTGGAGCCGCTGATCGGAGCTGAGACGTACGTCAACGGGAAGCAGATCAGTGAGGCCGTCGTCCTCAAACAAGGTGACGGACCGAAGCTACAGATGTGATGCAGATGTGATGCAGCAGCAGCACTCACTCTAATGATGATCTAATACTGCTACACGCTTTTATTGTGAAACTCTATTTGAGGCCTTATTTTGAAGCGATTGAAGATGAATCTTTTTGTAATAATGATAGTTAAATGTGTTTTGTTGTGGCTCCTGACTCACCTCAGCACTGACCTCAGTCAGCAGGTGGAGCTGTTCTCTGATTGGTCGATCTTTACTTCCTGCTGTAACTCCGGTCGTTGCTAGGTAACCGCATCGTGATGGGGAAGAACCACGTGTTTCGCTTCAACCACCCGGAGCAGGCGAGGCTGGAGAGGGAGCGCAGCCTCCCGGCCGACCAGCAGGGCGAGCCAGAGGACTGGAACTACGCCCAGAAGGAGCTGCTGGAGAAACAAGGCATCGACATCAAACTGGAGATGGAGAAGAGGTAGAGACACAGTTATTGATCAGAGTTATTGATCGCTGATGATCGGAGATGTTGTTCTGGTCTACAGCTGCAAAGAGAACTGTAGATATATCTGCGCTGCTTCATGAAACACAGACACGTTGGGCTGATTGAGTGATAGACATACAGGCTGATTGATTGATTGATTGGCTGATTGATTTTTTGGTGTGTGTCTCAGACTGCAGGACATGGAGATTCAGTACCGGAAAGAGAAGGAGGAGGCAGATCTGCTGCTGGAGCAACACAGACTGGTACGTCCCTGATTGTTTGATCCACAGCAGCTCGTCACAGCTGATCTATGATCAATAATTAATAATCTGTGTGTGTGTGTGTGTGTGTGTGTGTGTGTTCAGTATGCAGACAGTGACAGTGGAGACGACTCTGACAAACGCTCCTGTGAGGAGAGCTGGAGGCTGATCTCCTCCCTGAGAGAGAAACTACCTGCTAACAAGGTGCACACCTGTCACACCTGTCACACCTGTGTGTGTGTCTGTCTCTCACCTGTCTGTCTGTGTGTCTCACCCATCTGTCCCTCTCACCTGTCCATGTCCAGGTACAGTCCATAGTGAAGCGCTGTGGACTGCCCAGCAGTGGGAAGAGGAGGGAGCCTCTCAGAGTCTATCAGATCCCTCAGAGGAGGAGGATCAGCAAGGACCCCAAGAGGGTCACCATGGAAGACCTCCGCATGCAGGCGGTCAAAGAGATCTGCTATGAGGTCAGAATCACACACACACACACACACACACACACACACACACACACACACACCTGTGGTACCTGTGTTGTGACTGGCTCCTCCCCCTCAGGTGGCTCTGGGAGACTTCCGTCACTCCCGTCAGGAGATCGAAGCGCTGTCCATCGTCAAGATGAAGGAACTCTGCCGCATGTACGCCAAGAAGGACTCCAACGAGAAGGACAGCTGGAGGGCCGTGGCCCAGGACGTCTGCGACACTGTGGGCATCGGAGAGGAGAGGAGCCCCCCGGCTGAGGAGGGAGGTGGAGGAGGAGGTGGAGGTGGAGGAGGAGGAGGAGAGACGGGGGAGGGAGGACAGAAAAAAAACGTGTACGATCTGAAGGCCCACATCGATAAACTGACTGATATTCTGGAGGTGAGTTCACGAACTTCAGAGGGCTGTAATGCTAACATGCTAATGCTAAAGGTCACCATGGTGCTGTAGGTTAGCGTGTTAGCGTCTGAGAGTTTCGTCAGAGTTGTAGATGAACGCGATCAACATAACGAACGTGTTGGTGAAATGTGTTCCAGGAGGTGAAGCTGCAGAACAACATGAAGGACGAGGAGATCAAAGCTCTGAGGGACAGAATGATCAAGATGGAGAGCATCATACCTGTGCAGGTACGTCCTCACACCCTGTCCTGTCCGCCACACCCTGAGGGACGCCGCTCTGAGTCCTGTCTGATCTCTGCTTGTTTCCAGGACGATGGTGAGGACGGCGAGGATGAAGGGTCACCGCAGAGAGACGGGGGCGGGGAGGGCACCCGCCAACCGGAGGTCAGGGTGAAGAAACTGATGGACGAGGACCCGGCGTTCAGGAGGGGACGTCTCCGCTGGCTGAAGCAGGAACAGCAGCGAATCTTGAACCTGCAGCAGCAGAACATCACCAAGAAACTACGAGGACAGACCCAGAACCAGAACCAGGGTCAGTGTCACGCTACAGAGAACCAGACTCCAGATCGGATAGCTCTGTTGTTTTAGTGCTTACAAATGCTAACTAGAAGTTTAATGTTACCATATTACTGTAGTGTAATAGCACGCTAATATTAGCTAACAGAACCAGAACCAGGGTCGGTGTTAGAATGATTGATGCGGTTGGTTGAAACAGGAAGTGATGTCATGCGTGTTTCCCCCTCCTGCAGGTCAGAACTCCCCCGTCGTCCCCGTCCACCTTCCTGGGACCGGCCGCTTTATCCCGCCACAGGAGTGCAAGCTCAAGTTCCCCTTCAAGAGTAACCCCGCCCACCGGTTGTCATGGGGACCAGCCAGCGCCGCCCTGCAGGCTCTGGGTCTGGGGGAGGGAGGAGATGGGGGAGAGTACAAGGAGGAGGGAGGAGTGATGGAGGGTAAAGGTTCTCCCTCACCTCCTCCTCCTCTCCCTCCTCAGGGTCAGACTCCTGCCCTCCTGCCCCTCCCCTTCCAGGCCCCGCCCCCTCGCATGCGCACGCCCAGCCCTCATCGCGCTTGGCAACAGCGTAACCAGGGAAACTTCTTCCAAAACAACCAGCACCGCTACCGCCGCAACTCTCTGGACAGCTCCGCCCACGGCAACAGTAACTATGATAACAACCAGCATCATGGCGGCGGCGGCGGCGGCCACCAGGGGCGACCGAGACAGAGGCGGGGGGTGTCGCCTGTGCCGGGAGGGGAGAGAGGCGGGGGGAGGGGAGGAGGAGGGGGGAGGGACAGAGACGGAGGCTTCCATTATAATCAACACCAGCACCATCAGTACCACCACCACCCCTACTACAACCCCCACAATGCACCATTCCAGCCAGGCCCTCACCCCAACTACCACAGCCTGCCGCGCTCCGGGGTCCCGCCCCCTCCCGACATGCTGCTGGGGCCGGGTCCACCGCCGCCGCCCATGGGGTGGGGCTTCAACACCCCGCCCAGGATGAGACGACAGTTCAGCGCACCGGACCTCAAAAACAACAAGGAGACCCCCATCTGACCTCTGACCCCAGGGAGGCCTCTGATTGGCTGCAGGACACTGGGTGGTCTTGATGCTGTACAGAATGGGCTGTGTGTGTGTGTGTGTGTGTGTGTGTGTGTCAGCGTGTGTGTGTGTCAGCGTGTGTGTAGCTTGCTCCTAGCCTCTACATTAGCATGGGTTAGCTGTTTCCATGGCGACACTGTTTTAGGAGGTGGATTCGTTTGTTTTGTAATTTTTGCAGTCTGTCAAACAGGAAGTGTATCACATTATGATTTAGATTTATTGATTTCCTTGAATGCTGATATTCTGGTGATTTTCTGATCAGTCGTTAATAACGAGGTGCCTTAAAGCTGAGCTGTTAGCTCCTGCGACTAGTTACTGTTAGCACAAATCTCCTGTTGAAGCTGTTTTTTACTTAAAGATGAAGTATGTCGGATTGTTCACGGGCGTTTGTACTTAAACGGACTTGAGTTTTAACTGTTAGCAGCTGTTAGCCCAGGAGGCTAACTGGCCTGGTTCAGCCTGAGAGGTCTGTGTTAGCTTGGGCTAGTAAGTTAGCTTGAGTGGGGAGCAACGAGTGGCTTTTCACACTAATGAACTGAATCATCGTATGTGGTGAAGTGCTACACAAGCCCAAGATTTGCACAGTTGAAAGAATTAGCCTAGCCTAGCCTAGCCTATACAGGGCAGCATTCAGGTTGTGTGGGAGTGTCAGGTTGTTCGACTTCAGCAGCAGCTTGGACATGATCAACATCCTGTCGATCACCAGCAACAGAAACAAATATACAGACTGAGCGGCACGTTTCAGAATGTCAGCGCTCTCTGGCTCTCTGGACAAACTCTGTAATGGCGGCCGATTACGCCACATTTGTTTACTGCAGCTCTCGGCCACTTTGGACATAAACACTAGTTCTCACATCTGAGCAGCTAAAACTAACAAATGTTTGACATTAACAGGTGGATTCAGCGCCTCGTCTCTCTTTAAAATGAATCCTGTGATGTTGCTGTCAGCCAGGTGAGAGCTGGCCTGAAGCTCGTAGTTTCCGTTTCTCCCATGCCACTTGAATGCTGCGTCGCCGATTGCTACAAACCAAAGAGAGCTGACAGACACACTGCTGTACAGACGGAGGGACGGAGGGACGATCATTGTGTCGGAGGGAGGCGAGGAGGCGTTGGATCTTTTTAAAGCGTTGTGTGTATATTTGAAGTGTATCCTGACTTGTGTTGTGTTTTATGAAGATGAATCTATTTTACAAACAGGCTGCGACATTTTGAAACTTGCTTGACTTCAACGTCGCCGGCAATCGTGGGAAATGTAGAAAGTGAAGCCTCATGGGAGATGTAGAACTTATTTAACTGACATGGGATGAGATGTAGGAGACCCGATGGATTATGATGTATGTAGGGCCGCGTGAGCAAGGAACTCTGGGAAATGTAGTTTTAGGCTGAAGGGACGAGAGAAGAAGGAAGAGTGAGACACTAAAAGAAATCTGAGATACGATAAGCTTTGAAGAAACACTACGACATGTTCTGTGGGATTTGAACCTTTACTGAGTTATTGTGAGTTTATTGTTATTGTGTCGACGTCAGTTGCAGAAAGAAGGGATGAAGGATGAACCGTTGCCTTCATGAGACGTCCGGAAGTTGAAAATTGTGGCTTTTTCCCGTCTGATGTTGCATCTAATGTCACTTTACTGATCAACACAATGAAATGTGTTGGCGTTAAACTTGTTGTGAGAAATGTTTTTTTTTTCTATTGTTGACTGAATCTGCCAGAAGTAGAAGAAATAAAGACATAAATAAATAAAGGACTCTATAAATCAATCAAACATGAGTCATTGATGAGTCGGTCTGTGTTCAGAGAGAAGCAGCGACTGTTTCTGCTCCATGACAGACTTTGATTATCTGATGAGTTGAAACGTCAGAGCAGATCTTGAATGCAGCATCGTGAGATGGTTCTTTCACTGTTGTGTTCACTGCCCCTCTGAAATATAGGAAGTTATAATAAGAACCACGGAGCCACAAATTTCCCACTTCCCACGTCAGACCTGAACGCAGCATTGGTGTCTAACCTGCCCTGAATGATGACGTGTTTACTGTTGGGAGGAGCTGCGAGTTAGCGGCCCTGCCCAAACCCCGCCCACTCAGAGCAAGGCATTGTGGGAGATGACGAGTGGAGCGTCTTTGTGCTCCGTGACTTCAAGACCTTATCAGGTCAGAACCAACCAATGGGAGCGCTCCTTCGACCGCACAGCGGCAGGGAGTCGCCGTGACGATGATGACAAAAACAAAAGGAACTGATTGTGATTGGCCAGAGAAGCATGACATCAGCAGGATTTGTTTCCGCCTTGTTTTGCTCTGCTGGCTCTGGAACCAACCAATCACAGGACAATCTGGATAACCTGCTGCCACCACCGGGGCTGATGGGAAACGATGTTTCCTTTTTATGTTTTGTTCTTTTTTTCTGTTTTTAAAAACAAACATTTTTTATGTCCAGCCGAGGCTTCTGATTGGCTCTTTTCTCTTCTTCGTGTATTCATTTGCTTCTTGTCCTGAATATTTTAACCCCGCCTACATGTTTGACCTTTGCTTTGTGATGTCATCACGTCATCATCGCTGTTATTAATATAATTACGATTAAGTGTCTTTAATGTTGGGTTCTGTTGGATGCTGCTACAGGGAGCTTCACCCTCATGCAACCGTCTGAGTGTGTGTTTGTGTGTGTGTGTGTGGGTTGGATGTGTGTGTCCGAGTGTGTGTGTGGGTGTGTTGGACGTGTGTGTTGGATGTGTGTGTCTGAGTGGTGTGTGTGCGTGCAGGTTAATTAGAATCATAATCTTTGGTGTGTTTTTGTTAAAGCTGATTTTATTGTTTCTTCTAATCGTCTGTTTAGTTTGTTGTGTTGGAGGTTTGAGGAGGGGGAGGGGCCTGATGAGGAGGAGGGGCCTGGGGGATGGGGCATTGCCGAGGTAACTCTACACAGAATTCCGGAACATTCTAGAACCCTCACTGACTGGCCCCGCCCATTCCCTACAGCCCTGCCACCCTCACGACCTCAGACTCTGTGACATCACAGCACGATGTGGCCTCAGGACTCTGGGACACATGATGACATCATGGTCTAGCCCTCCTCCTATTGGCTCAGAGCCCCTCAGACGTTTTGTTTCCTTCCTGTCTGTTGTTGTTTTCATTGTATCAGGAACCAATCTCAGGCTCTACCTGCAGACAACACGATGGCAATAAAGTGTCGACGAGACTGAAAACTGAACTCGCCTCCTCCTTCACTGTGTAGAGAGC